>NC_090754.1:54571968-54748065 GCF_036898095.1 Palaemon carinicauda
TATAAAAACTTAGATAATTTTCTTTTCATCATTATGGCTACCATGGGGATGTTACCAGCCAACCATTGTACAAGAAGTGTGAATGTTGGTTGTCCTTTTTTATGAAAGTACAGCATGCAATACTAAGAGATGATCGTTCTGTTAAGTAGAGGGAATGAAAAACTAATAATTTGCAAATGATTATTGCTCCAATTTTATTGCTGTTATAGTTTAGTATATAATATTAATTATATTTCATATTTTTACAGTTATTGTCAGATGTTTTCATGTTGCCTTAATGTTCCAGCTTGTTGAACACGACATAGGTCGATACAGCGAATACCTGAAGGGGATTCTAAGAGAGAGCTTATCCGAGCAGTGTTCGACAGAGCATCTCGTTGGTCAGCTATTGGGTGTGGTTAAGGAGTTTTACATTCAGCTACGAGCCAATAACGTTTGTTTGCCAGAGATGGAACAGCTGTTTGAGGTTAGTAAGTTATAGGAATTTTGCTTACATTTTGTTGACCTGAGATAATTTTGTATTTGTGACGGAAGAATTTAGAATACTATATGTAATGGTGATTATTCTATAAATACAGTATAGAAGTATTATTTTCCAGTATTCATACTGTGGGGCATTAGATAAATGTCTTAGGCCATTTCTTAAACAGTCACATCATTGTGAAAGCATATTTTTTGAGGATCCATTTTATTCTAAAGCAGAAAATCTGCTCTTATCACTTTTTCTTGTAGGAAAATATCAAACACCGATATTGATGGTATGCCATAACTACTCTAATAGTGGCATTGCATATTGACATATGGTTATAAATTTAACTGCACCACCTTTATTCAGAAGATGCTCTTTGTTCCGTTGGGAATGTAATAATTTATACTGTATAGCAGCATCTTCAGCAACAGTGCATTTGGTGGTGTAAGTTTTCTATCACTGTAACTATTGGTAGCAGTAGGAGAATGATGGGGATACTTCTCATATGCCTTTTATCTTAGAAAGGGCCGATAGCATATTATTAATATTAATGGTTAAGCTACAACCCCATTTAGAAAAGCAAGATGGTATAAGCCCAATACCTGTAGCTCCAACAGGGAAAAATAGCCCAGTGAGGGAAGGAAATGAGGAAATGAATAAAAGATATAAGAAGTAATGAACAATTAAAATGAAATATTTTAAAAACATTTGACAATAAAACAGATATTTCATATGTAAACTATAAAAGGACTTATGTCAGCCTGTTCAACATAAAAACCTTTGCTGGAAGTTTGAACTTTTGAAGTTCTGCCGATCCAACTACATAGGGGTGTTGCCCTCCTCCCGTTCCCACACTTGTACCGTTTGGTATGTCGAAGCACGACAGTGAAGGGTGATGTGTCCAGTAATGACAAATTATGGTGCACGTATTTTTAGTGGAAACGTGTTTTTTAATGCCTTATCACTTGAAATTTGTTTGCAGAAATGAAGTATCAAATGTTGGTTATCAGGATTTTTAAAAATTTGGTTTACAAGTTTATTAACAATTGGTCGCACTGTTTGGTACGTCGAGGCACGACAATGAAGGGTGATGTGTACAGTAATGACAAATTATGGTGCAGGTATTTTTAGTGGAAACATGTTTTTTAATGCCTTATCACTTGAAATTTGTTTGCAGAAATGAAGCATCAAATGTAAATTTTTTTTTTTTTTTTTTTCCCCCAAGTTTATTAACAATTGGTTGGATAAGTAGTTTTCTATATCATGGTGATTTATAGAACATGACTAGAAGATTACTTATCCATCTTACTGTTTAATTTGTCTTGAGCGAACCAAGTTGGTATGCTTATCTGCTTGAAAACTTTAATACTTTATATGCAAAGGCTCACTTTGACATATACACAAAGGTTCACTTTGACATATACACAAAGGTTCACTTTGTCATATACACAAAGGTTCACTTTGACATATACACAAAGGTTCACTTTGACATATACACAAAGGCTCATTTTGAGACTCGCAATGTATTGGGATTTTGACGAGTAAACTTTGGATGATGGCTATGACCGTCGATGGGTATTAGTCTGGTACATGTTTTTATAAGTCATGACTAGAGTCTTACCCATTTATGGTGTTAGCTTTTGGCAACTTTATCCCAAGGAAGATTTGCGTAGAAGAATGGAGTATAAACCTAGGTAGGTATTGGATGTGAATGACTTAACCCTTTTACCCCCAGGCTATTTGGAAATTTCCAATCCTCAACCCCCAGGGGGTTTTTTCCCTGCACATTTTGCAGTATATATTTTTTTAAATTGCTCTAAAATCTTTAATTTTTGTCATAGAGAGGTCATGTTGGTCTCATTCTCTTGGAAAATGCCTGAATTTTTTCAAAATATTATCAAAAATATGAAAAAAAAAAATTTTATAGGATTTTTTTGCAAGGACGTACCGGTACGTCCATGGGGGGTAAAGGGATGGCTATTGTGAAACGTACCAGTACGTCCTTTTGGGGGTAAAAGGGTTAACATACCAGGTTGTGTCCCCTTCACAGTAAGGAGACTAGTGGAGTTTCATCTGTTAACCTAAGTGTCGTTTGTATAATCTTTTGAATAAGTGTTTTGTTTTCAATTAATTTTTCCATCCCAAATCTTTTTACTTCAACTCTTCTCATCACGGGGTCACCATGGAATGAGTTTGCGCCATTCTTTTAAATCCTGTACTATAACTGAATTCCCATTAAGTTTAGGTCATTATCTGTCTCCCCTTTTTCATGATGCCTTGGCCTTAGTAGTCTTTGTACTTTTACCTCTTGTTTATTGCTTTTCTGACCAATTGTTCCTCATCCTTTCTCACTACTCATTCTTTTTGAGATCACAGGTTTTTTTTCTCCACGTTTATGATCAATCCTATTTGTTTGTATAAAATCTTCCCATCATAGTCCAGCCATGAATCGTTACATAAATTAAATTCTTATCTAAATATAGTCCATTTTATTTGTCAGTAAATTTCTATTGCTAAAGAGTGATATAGTTGAATTCATCATAGTCCTTGTTCTCAGTTTTTTTGTAGTTTTGCAATCACTTTGTCCTGTGTGCCTGATGTAAAAGAAATGCTATAAGTCTTGCCCATAACTTCAACCAAATTCCTTTCCCTGTTTTCTTGTTTTATATACATCTTTATCCTCTACAATTTTGTACTCCATGGAGACTTTATTTAAATACAGTCAAGTTCACCCTCTCACATTTCCCACAACCATCTCATGGAAATTTTTCCTGATTTTACTTTCCACTTTGCCTCATTCTAGTCACCGTTAGTTTAGTTTTGTTTAGATTGATTTTCAGTTCTATTTTCTTTAATCTACTCTACCACCATTTAAACTTTAACACTATCTGTGCCTAACATTATGTTGTTAACACTGCTGTACGCAGAAACCAACTTAGGATATTATTTCCTTCACTTGGTAGCTTTCTTAGTTGCTTAATATCTCTTTCTCAAAGTATTAATAGTTTAGGTATCAAGTCACTGTTACTAAGTTCCTCAATTGGTTTTTTTTTTTTTTCTGTATTCATTTTGGTTTTTCCACTTTCTTACATACTGTATACATTCTATAGTGGATGCTTTCACACAGTTGGTGAAAGAGGTGTTGGTATGTTAAAAGAATTTTAATTTTCAGGTCAAAATTTAAAGATTTTAAAGTGTATCGGGATTCAAATGTCTACCTGTCCCACCCCTCAACCCCGAAGATGAGGAAACTTCATCGGAGGAGTTTTAAGAATTTACAGTCTCGTCTTGACACACGATTCTCTTTCAGGGTTTAATTGATAGTATGGATGAGAGCAAGATATTGTGGGCTGATCAGCAAAGCGAAGAGAAAGTTTTGCCGAAACCTTGTGATTCTTCGCTGCCTGTGTTGGATGTCGCTCGTATCACGCACCTTCCACTTTTGCCCAGTGTGTACATCTCTCCATCTGTGCCCAAGGAGTCTCAAAAGGTTTTTAGGTACAGAAGTCTACTTGTTTTTGTATCGGTTTTCAAGTTTAAATTATGGTTACCCATAATTTTCTGCAATATGTTTAAAAGTATTTTTATTTGTATTTATATAAGACTTAAAAGAAGCATGTTCACTTAGGTTTTGGGGCATTTTAACTCCTCCTTAGTGGAATATCATGTTTTGTATCTGTTGACCTAGTTAGATTTAATGGTTATACTTGGAGAGAAGTAACCAAGAAAGTTATATAGCTTACAAAATATTTTTTTTATGTTGTCAAAAGTTTGTTTTGTAAAAAAGGTGAAAGTGTTGCCAAGTTTTGATTAATGTCATTACACCTTATACTGTATGTATTTCCCAGGAGTCATATTATAAAGGTCATATATTCTCAATAATAAACTATTGGGTAGCACTGGTTTAGCTTGGATGATATTAGCTATGGGTAATTTGTAGACAAAACTATAATTGGTTATACTAATTTTTTTTTTGTTGAGTTATTTTTAGTCCTTTTAGTAAATGAGTACTCCATTCCATTTGTCTGTCTGTTACATGTAATTATAACTTTTTTAACACATTCAAAGGAGTTTGTCATATTTTTTTTCACAAATTTCACAGTATGAATGTATGTGCATGTAGGTAAAGTCCGTTTGCAAATCTTGCCTTGCTATTTTTAGTTTGATCGGAGTTGGTGGAAATAGAAATTATGGCTTGGGGCACTGCATCTGATTTTTTACCAAAACCATTTTTTTCTTTTTACCAAAACCATTTTCTCTTTACCAAAACCATTTTCTCTTTACCAAAACCATTTTCTCGGGAAATATTTTTATTTTCCCCTGAAAGAACCATTAAGTAATTATCATTTCGTGTATTGAAAGTTGACTAGAGACCATTTCAAGACCTAGAATGATTTCTTTCAATATGTAATAATTTAAATTTGAACATCCAAGGTACAATATTTTCAGTATGGTATAACAAGATACTGTGTTTAATATAAGGTTAAGCAGTCTAACAAACAAGAAGTATGGTATAAGAATTTAAATTTGATTTTATATCTCTCGAGTTAAGATGTGCCTCGCTCGGTGCTGGGTACAGTCTTAGTATTTCAGCAGTTCATTACTACGTACTTGTACGACACTGGGAAAAGCATTTTATGAACCAACTGACTAACATACAAAGTTATCCATTTGAATTTTTATAACCTTTCATGTTGAAACAAATTATAAAGACTGTTGTATTAAGGAATTCTTTTTATACCTTTAAATTGTTCGTGTTTATGCTTTAGGGAAAAATTCTGTCAATTACAAATTTTGTTGATGGATATGTTTTGTCTAATCTAAGTCTTCTAAAAATCTTTCTTCTTTCCAGGCGGTCCATAATGAAAACCAGCAAAAGTGTCCCTTCTCTAAACAATGCAAAGATGATGACTCTGTCAGAGAGTGCATCTCTCGTTGTAGAGGAATCCAAAGGTTTGAAGCTTGAAATAACCCCAAGAAATGAAGAGCATCCATTTCCAGAATCTCCAGTGGTGTCAACATACAGCCCTGGTGCTGTTGATTTCATACAAGAACCGTCTCCAGTTATTGGTAGTGCTTTTGCGCACAGAGGAAATTCACAGAATCATGCCGCCTCCTCCTCCTTACCAACGAACGGTGTAAATGTCCACTCTCCGTTAAATAATTCCTCTGGTTCAGAACCTAGTTATAGTTTGCCCACTATTACAACCACAGAAGAGTATCTGAGTGCGCCAGTCATTTCCAACGAATCCTATTTAACTTATCCACCTGATACTGGCAGTCATTTACCAGAAACTGGCATTCGTTTACAGGAGACTGGCAACCATTTACCGGAGGCTGGCAGTCACTTACCAGGATCGGTGCAAAAAGTCAAAAGCACACCTTCTTTATTCGTTAGTATGGTAAATAACGAAACAACCTCAAAGAGTAATGGAAATGTCTGTAATGATTTCAATACCACGGAATTGTTAGAAGACATTCAGCCTGTCGAATGCTCAATGAACGCCACGTATGCCATAACGCCTGCTAAAACCTTGAATGTGACAATGGATATGCCTTCTGACGTGAACATTCTCAATACTACTGTGGATCTTCCTAATAGAACGAGAGATGCACCACCTTACACTTGCTTAAGTACAACGAAAGCATTTAAAACTGATGACATCACTAATCCTGATGTGAGGAGCTGTATAGATAACATTATGGCTGGTAGTAAGGTGGCATTGAATACAACCATAGATTTAAGTGGCACTGGAGGGATACAAAGTGATGCTGTATGTGAAAACTGGAAAGAAAAAACGGCCTCGAAGCAGCTCTTCCAGTCAAAGGTTTTGGATTCTACATTTTCACTAGACAATACATCTTTTGGTAAGTATTACATTTAGGTTATATTATCCCTTTAACCCCCAGGCTATTTGGAAATTTCCAACCCTTAACCCCCAGGGGGTTATTTTTTTCCCGGCACATTTTGCAGTATATTTTTTTTAACTTGCTCTAACAGCCTTAATTTTTGTCATAGAGAGGTCAGGTTGGTCTCATTCTCTTGGAAAATGCCTGAATTTTTTTCTAAAAATTATCAAAAATATGAAAAAAATAATTTTTATAGCATTTTTTTGCAAGGACGTACCGGTACGTCCATGGGGGTAAAGGGATGGCTTTTGTGAAACGTACCAGTACGTCCTTTGGGGGTAAAAGGGTTATTTTCTATGGTTTTATTATCCTTGGACATAATGTATGTATTTGTATTTGCTTATTGTGTATTAGATAAGTATTCTAAGCTTGTTAAAATCTTTCAGGTGTGTGTATACTTGTATTTTATCTATCAATATGTTTGTAATTCATCTGCAGGCTGTTCGGCATTGGATTCGAAATCCCCCGTTCCAGCAACAAAGCCGGAGGTCCATAGTCAGTTACAGCGATCACCATTGGTGCCATTGGAGAACATACAGCCTCCACAAGCGTTGAAGGAGCCAGTATTCGGAAGCGGTAATGAAAAACTGATGCGGCCTCCAAGTTCGGTAAGTACTAATGTTGTTTTACTGAAGGATATGCTGTAAATGGTTTGAACCATAGTGTAACAATACCACTGAGTTTTGTCGTAAGACATTCATTGAGGGCTGATTAGTATTGTCACATCACATCATGCAGTGGATTGTAGAAGCTGACCAAACTGCTCTCAATTAGAGTATAACTAAAAGAAGAAGTTATAATGGAATAAAGTAACATTAAACTTCCCTTACCTCTCCTAAGGAGAGTGGAAGATTGTGGCAAGGAGATGGAGGAGAATGCTGCTCGAGAGGAGAGCCCCTCTATAAATATGTTGGGATTTTTTCTGTCACAGAGATTCACTTCAGGACATTTTCACTATAAAAACTGATAAAGAGGTTTGTGTGCCTCCTTTTTAAGAAGTTTATGAAATTATAAATATTGTCTCCTGATATTTTTCATCAACACTAACCCAGCCCAATTTGCCATCATATCCTTTATCAATGAACCAGTTATAGGATCCCAGTTGTCAATGAACCAGTTATAGGTTCCCAGTTGTCTTCCTCTTAAAAACTTATCCTCAGCTGCTGATCCAATTGAAGCTGTTGAATTTTGTCTGTTGTTAGTGCTGTGTCATGTGATTCTACCTACTCTTTACCATCATAAACTTTGGAGTCTATGGACTTCCTTGAAGAATTAGTGTTCTCAACCAGTCTCTGGTTCAAAGCCGTTGCGTCCCTCTCTGCTACATCCCGGCCACAATTTCCTGTAGACAGTTTATTGATCTGGAAGACATTTCCTCCCAGACCTTGTCAATTCTTAAAGTTAGATATTACCTGTTAGCTAATGGGCTTCATGAGAGGAGTCTTATTGTGGGGTAGGAATTAAACATTTAATGATGGTTTTTTGCTCTGTCCAAACTATAAATCTATTCTGTTTGCCTAGTTACCCAGGCTTTACTCTAGGACCTCCACATCATCCTAAGGTTGTCCTTTACCATGACTCATGCAAGTTCCTAAAGTTTTTTTTATCTTACGGGGCAAGATTTGGTATAACATTTTCTTGATTACCATATAAGTTATGTTCCTTGGTATTCAAAATGAGAGGTAAGGAATTCAAATTGAATGTTATCTAGAAAAGCATATATAGAAGCTAAAGTACAAATTGTCGAAATGAGAAAGTGGGCAAATGCGCATCGCCAACTACAGGTAGTTAGGAAACTTATAAATTAGTGCAACTAGAGTACAGAAGGGCAAATCGTCTAGCTGATTCCTTTTGCCATTTCTCAGACTTTTTGAGAAATGAAGAACAATGGTTAGCTGTGATTTTCTAGGATGGTAACTACAGTTTACTAAAGTGCAAATTAGAAACTTATTAAAGTGATCTGTAGAGTAGTGTTTTATAGACAATCGGCTATTTGTTAGAAATTAGTTTCTATTTCACATCTAAACTACTGCTGATGTATTGGAACACTAAAAGAACTTGCTTGTCTTATCCCATTTGCTTTAAATTCAGCTATGTGTTAGAAATTAGTTTCTATTTCACATCTAAACTACTGCTGATGTATTGTAATACTAAAAGAACTTGCTTGTCTTATCCCATTTGCTTTGAATTCTAATTTCAGACTAAAAAAATGACCAAACCTGGAATAATGTCATTTAAAGCAACTAAGGCCGCCTTACCTCGCATAACGAAGGGTCTGTTGTCCGCGAGTAAGACTCCCAGGACCCCTGGAACCAGTGGTGGGATGAGGAAGAGTTTGAGCACCTCGTCCCTCAACGTCAAACCCAACAGTGCAACGAAACAGATCCAAGAGTCTCCAGTTTTTAAGAGGAAATACGGTAAGGGTGATCCTTTACCGACAACATCTTAGCACACGATTTCTTTAGTTTTTTTCTTTAATAAAGTAAGCTTTTGTCATTGCAATTTACTTTATATATAAGTTAGGGAATTAGTTATTCTTATTGTTGACTAAGCGACAATTCTAGTTGGAAAAGCAGGGTATCTGAGTCCAACGGTTCCAACACTGAAAAGTAGCCCAGTGAAGAAAGGAATTAAAGAAATAATTAAACTACAAGAGAATTAATGAACCCTTAATGCAAAATGATTGGCTATAATTTTATGTTCAACAGTCTGAAGTACTGTATACTGTACAATAAAGTCGCCAGAACTTGATTTGCCTCAATTGTTAATATTTCTGTACATTTTCTTTACATATTTAGTGAGTTTAATAAATAGTTTGCAACTAATTTTATGCCCTGTTTGTATTTTCAGGACTTGGAAGTTCAATGACTAAAACAACCAGTTTTGTGGATATGAGAAATCAGGAGAACCTGCCGCCACCATCAAGTGGGAAGCTATTTACACCGAATCCTAAATCGTTGATTTATAAAGAAACCGTTTCATCGTTGGCGAAGCACAATTCGTTAAGGCAGCAGCAGAAAACATGAAGTTGTCCGTCATCTTGTCTTCAGTGCGAAATCAGAGAATTGTGTGGGATGGAGAAAGTCTCTCAAGGACCGGTAATGAATACTGTCGAGATATTTAAGAACGACGTAGATTTACAGGATCGGGGTTTATCTCTTTTGATCGCTAAAAATATCTGTGGGAATGTGGTTGAACAGCCAGCTATTAAATTGGAGACCAATGAAGACCCTGTTATTACCACAGAAAAGGAGCAGATGGAGTTGATGACAAAGTCCAAGCAAACTTCAATTGAACTTGTGGCCGAGTCCAACCAAACTTCACTAGACCTTGATGTTGGACTGATGGCCAAATCAGCCCAAACTTCAATGGAATCTATGGTGAAATTTAACCTAACTTCAATAGAACCTAGTATTAAAACGTTGGCCAAGTTCAACCAAACTTCGGTAGAATCTGATGTTGAAATAATGGTCAAGTCAAACAAAACTTCAATTGAACCTGATATTGAAAAAATGGCCGAGTTAAATCGGACTTTAATAGAACCTGTTATTAAACCGTTGGCCTCGTTCAACCAAACTTCAATAGAACCTGATATTGAACCAGTGGCTAAGTCCAACCTGACTTCAATAGAACCTGATATTGAACCAGTAGCCAAGTCCAGTCAAACTTCACTAGAACCTGATATTGAAGAAGTGGCCAGATCTAACCAAACTTCACTACTTGATATTGAACCATGGAGTATTCATCGAAGTTCATGGAAGTCGTCCTCTGGGATAATCCGCCGTCTGTCTCAATGCTTGTGGCTCCCAAAGAATTAGTTAGTAAGTGCCTTGAGCAATTTTCCAGCTTCTGGCTGTATTGTCCCACCGATTTATCAAACGTAAACGGTGTGTACATAGGTGAAATAATCATATATGTATTTTGTCCTGTATATAACTGTCATGTATTAACTATAGATAGACATTATTTTGATTAGATTTATAAAGGATGTTGGCTTTTAGTCTAATAGAAGTTAAATGTATTTTCAATATTCTTGAAGAAATAATTATATTGTTTTCTTATTCTGATAAAAATTTTCACATCTGATTTTAACTTTCTCTTAGTATTTCCTATTTCAACTGTTTCTTTTAGTATTTCATATTTCTTATCCTTTTTTCATAATTTTTTTCTTGAATATTCTTTTATGTATACCATATGTGCACTGGGCTTATCTCTACAGCATGAATACCTAAAATATTTTCATGTCGGCACTAAGTCTGAGGCCCCTGATTCTGTGTATCAAGTTAGATTTAATTAATGGCCTTGAAAATCTTTTTACTTTAATGTGGATTATCTCTTAGGTATTTTTAGACAATAACTTGAACTATGGATATAGGTGAAAGGATTTTATTTTAAACAAGGAACAATTTTTGATCGAATGGGAAAGGGTCGTATACAGGCTAACAATGATACCATTTGGTTATTGTACCAAAATATATTGCAACAGATTGTAAAATTTGTGGATCAAATTAATTTTCTAAAGAGTGCAATAAATCTTGAATCATAGCTTTATAAGTTTGTATATTGTATAGAATAGTTTTTGCTTTTATATAGCATTCTTTGCCATTATAAGTAACCTGTATGATTTGAAGATAATCCCTCAATAGTTATGAATCAATATAAATGTATCCTTTATATCAGTGGTTCTTAACCTTGTTGGAGGTACCGAACCCCACAAGTGTCATATTTACACTAATCGAACTCTTCATAGTTGGAAATATATATATAATATAGGTAAACAGAATAGGAAAAGAAAAAAAAAGTTAAAACTAAATATATCAGCATATATTTCAAATTCAAGACAGGTATATATTTTATTAGTGCACAATATTAACCAGGCATCATTTGCACACAGAACCACTGTGTTTAAAGAACAAAATCAACAATATGAACCTCACACAAAAACATAATGAATCCTTATTGCAAATCAGTCTTACATTTGCTGATGCCTCCGCCGAACCCCTGAGACTGCCTCACTGAACCCCCGGGGTTCGATCGAACACAGGTTAAGAACCACAGCTTTATATCATCTGTTCTAAGGTTCTTGCTGGTGGAGATATTTTGTCTTTGGTTTGATCTAGTGTGCTGGAGATCATTGCTCTTAAAAATCAGATTCCTACGAAGAATGGACCTGGGGACGTGCCATTTTTTTCCATAATGTATACTCGGTCCAGTTGAAGTGTTTGATAGTAATCTTTATGTCCAGCTTTGTCATTTTATAACTTGCTTTCAGTAATTATATAAACACTACATTTCCCCTTTCTTATCATTTTTTAGAATCTTTCCTATTGCTTATCTTCAAAACTTTCTCTTGGCCTATGTCACTTGAACTAACTTTTATACCTTCAAATTGCTATCTTTTTTATTAGCTTTCCAGGAGTTAACAGAAGATATATATTTTCTACTTTCTCCGTGATTATAAATAAATATATAATAAAAATGTGGGATTTCATTATGCATGATCCATTTGCAGTACAATGTTAATACGCCTTGGTAGAGATTAAAATTTTTTTAGGATTCGTAGGGCAATGTTGCATTCATTGGCTGACGGATGTTAAAAGTGTAGTAAATTAGTGCAGGGGCAAGAGAGAGTTATTTTTTTATTTGTAGGTCGTCAATTTGACACATGGAATTATTATAGCCTTTTATTTCGATGGTAGTATGGAGATGTAATAGATTTTTTGAAATATCCTGTATCTGTGACCTCAAGGTTGGATGTCTTGAAAAGACTAGTAGATTTAGCAGACCATCTGCACTTTGTATTCATTAGTGCGAGGAAAGTCTCTATCAGCATGTCTTGGTTAAAAGGACTAGTTGAATATGGTTTTCGGATCCTGTTAGCGAGACACTATTTGTTGAATGTCTCTGGCAAGTCTTTCAAGGCCCAAGTTTGTCATCTAGCCTTAACCCTTTCGCCCCCAAAGGACGTACAGGTATGTTCTTGCAAAACACTGTTATTTACATGTTTTTGATAACTTTATGAGAAACTTCAGGCATTTTCCAAAAGAATGAGACCAACATGACCTCTCTACGATAAAAATTAAGGCTGTTAGAGCAATTTGAAAAAAAATATGAAGCAAAATGTGCTCGAAATTTAACCTTATGGTGGGGGTAAAAGGGTTAAGAGGCCAAGCTTAAATATTTCTTGAGTTTCTTAATGAAGAAAGATTTCAGGTCATATTAAATCTCAAGATAAAAGCATAATGCAAATATTTAAATCTAAAATACCTTATGCAATTCTCTCTTGGTCTCAATTACAGGCATTGTAATAAAAATGGAATTCTAAGAAAAATATTTGCCGATAACGGCAAAATTTTTGTGATGAAAGCCATTTGTATATCGTAGATCCGATCGAACATTCGTAAAGCTGGATATTCGTATTTTCTCCTTACTTTAAAAATAACTTTCAGGTGAGTTTCCTTTTAGACATTTTGCCATTTTGTACTTCCATTCCGCTCTGAAAATTGTGGTTCCCCAAACATGTTTTACTAAAGTATCTATAAGCTTTAATGGAATTTACTTATATGTGATGTATATACTAAGGATATACTACACTATATACAGAATTAAATTGAATATCGAGTATATATTAGAGTAGAAAGGAAGATTCATCAACTTTTATCTGATGTCAAACTACCAAGATCATTTGCTTATATAAATTGTCCCAAGGTTGTTTTTTCTTTTCTTTTTTATAAATTCAGCATATTACAGTGCATAGCTGTAGTGAATGACACCTCGTAGTAACGGATTTTGAGGAGGGAAAAGTCTAATTGGAAAGGGACCTCTGGTAGTAGTATCACTTGCCCCAGTTTTAATACCGACACCCTTTAGGGGTGAGCGAGCTGGGTATACTCCTGGAATTCCATGCAACTTTTTTCTCTGGTATATTTAGCAGTATTTATACCTTTGTAATGGTGCTTTCAGGAGCGTTTCACTGGGCGACACAGGTTCCTCGCCCAGAAATAGATTTTTCCTTCATCAAAATTCCTTTTTTACATGAAATTTCATATAAAAGTACAATATTGATTTAATAAAACATCTTGATAATGAATCCTCTACCATAAACAGGATGAAATTGCTAACTTTTTTTAGATTTATGCATACACTAAATATGGGAAGTTTACAATACAGTAATACAATATTTTCAATACAACCACTTTTTAGCGTACTATTTTGATGTCAGTTTTGTTGCCCAAATACTGATTTTGTAGTAAAACTAGTTTTACCAAAACTCAACCCAAATGGTCTCCCCAGCTTGGTCCAAAATTTCTAATCCCAATTAGAAGTCTAGAAATTATAGTACGAATATTTCTGGGTCATGTTGTAATCGAATGTACTTTGCTATGATGGAAATAACTGAGGGGACTGCTTATAAACTGGAAACAACAGTTTGTTTGAAACTGGAGGAAGCATGCTTGTATTAATGAAAGTTTTGCTAATGTATGATTGTATTTATTGCCATTGCAATAGATGTTCTTACAAGCATCACTAAGTTGGGAGGTCTGCATTCAAAGCTAAATTTTCTTGCATCCTCTACGGTATTGTTTATCATGCTATTATTACTAGCTAAGCTACAACCCCAGTTAAGCAGGATGCCACAAACCCAAGGGCTCTTAACGGAAAAATAGCCCAGTGAGGAAAGAAAATAAAAGCTATGAACAATTCGTACACAGTAAAGTATTCTAAGAACAGTAACATTAAGATAGAACTGAGAGCTATGAAGGAGGTTGAAAAGGATAAGATAATATGGGAATGGACAAAAGAATAAGCGTTTATGGTTAAAATATTGGGAGACTGAACCCTCTGGAGTTCGTCCTTCAAGGATCTGCTCCAAGTCCATTCCCGTTTCTCCTAATGATAAATAGTCATCAAATTTAAGGAACAAAGAAGGACTGTGGAACTGATGCATGCCGATGATTTATTCCTTATAGTAGACATAGGAGAACTACTAGAAAGCCCTGAAAAGGAAAGTATTAATATTGAAGATTGGAAAGAGAGCTCATGATTAGTAGAAGTGAAGTACATGAAGAATTAAACAGTGAAAGATTGTACAGTTCTGAAACAGAACAGTAAGTTTAACTACTTGAGTTAATTAATAAAAGAAGAGGGGGTTATTGAAAAAGCGTCATGGTTTAAAAGGGTGAATGTAAATGGAGAGTTAGTCAAGAAAATGCCATTTAAGACAGAAAAAAATACTATTATTATTATTATTACTACTAGCCAAGCTACAACCCTAGTTCGAAAAGTAAGATGCTATAAGGCCAAGGGCTCCAACAGGGAAAAATAGCCCAGTGAGGAAAGGAAATAAATAAATGATGAGAATAAGTTGATAATATATCATTCTAAAAACAGTAACAGCGTCAAAACGGATATGTCCAATATAAACTATTAACATCAAAAACAGATATGTCATATGAACTATAAAAAGACAGAAACTTTACCATTTGGGAGGAACTTGAAAAGAACCCAGATGGGGATAGCGAGGTGAGTTGGTGTAATATCCCTATTGAAAAAGATAGTCGAGATAAAAGAATGTATGGTATATTTAATGTAAAGGGTAAGGTTAGGGATGCTTATTTGTGATACTATGGCCATGTAATAAGAAAGGAGGTGAACCCAATCAAAGAGAGCTAAGAACATGCCAGTGATGGGAAGGAGGAGTATGGGGTGTCAATGGATAAGATGAATTTATGTGGATGTGGGTGGTAGGACAGGGAAAAGAAGATGTAAGGAATAGAAATAAGGGAAGAAAGTTGACGAGAGTGGCCGGCCCTGCTATGTAGTGGGACTGATTAATTCAAAAGATGAGTAGTGATTGCAATAGGAGAAGGAGCTTAGAAAATACAGGGAAAGGAGTTGTAACAGTAAACTGTGACAATGCACTCTATCCAGTACAGTATATCAATTTGCATTTGAGATAACTGAGACTGCAAAATATGTGTAGAGTAAGGAGTTGTCAATGTATGAGGAGTGAGTTGTAAGAAGTGAGAACTGTTGTGATGGAAAATCAGGGTTGAATTTGAATACTAATCTAGAAAGTACAGTATACCAACTTAAGGTAAAAGAAAACGTTATAGATACTAATACCTTAATTGGACCTCTGTACTAAGAGCAAGTTGATCAATGCATCCGACTGTTTAGGTGATAGTAATTCCTACTGTTGTAATGCTTTAGATGCATCCCATGAGCTTTAAGCATTTAAGGGTCTGCTGACTTTGTTTGGTTCCTAGCTTTCCTTACTTCAAGCTTTCTGCTTTACCTCTGTTCCTTATCTTTTACTTTGCAGTGTAAGTGTCGGACTTCCCACTTGCTCCTTGTTACAATGCAATGCCGATTAGCCTTTCTTGGCCCCTCTGCAAGCCCAAATTCCATAAATCAACTCTTAATACAGTATACTTAGGTCCATTAACGTATCATTTTAACTGGTGATCAAATTACATAGAAGCCTTTAGTTGCTCTATTGTCTTTCCTTTCACTTATTGTTACACTGAAAATATAACGGATTTTGACATAGGAAAAATCTATTTTTGGGTTGGCCATGTCGTCCCGATAGGAATATCCTAAGTAGAAAGCTGCCTTCTATTTTTGGGTAAGACAGCCATGTCGTCCTGATAGAAATATCCCAAGCAGAAAGCTGCTTGAGGAACATCCATCAGGACAACATGACTCGAGCCCCCCCAAAAATTGTTTAATATTCATCCGTGAAGTGATTATGCAGTAAAGCATGCGCAGTTCCTCATATGGTTTGGTAAAATTGGGTGTCAGTCCACCTCTTGCAATGTGCCGTAGGCATTACTGAAGCGTGTTTCTAGCATACCCATCTGTACTTCTATGACGTCCTGCTTCTTAACCTCCTTTTTGCAGTCCAACTTCAAACAATTGCCTTGTCCTCATGACATTCGTTCCTGCTCGATTTCTTTCATCTTCTTGATCTTCACTTTTGAACTTTACTTGTAGCAGCAATGCCGGGAATTCCCCATTTGGTGTCTTGGCTCCAGCACTGGATCGTTGGGACCGCATTTATAAATCCAGTCCATTCTAGCCTTGGATGCAACCACTTTTTAACTCTCTGTTTCTGTGGTTGCAACCACTTTTTAAATAAAGATTTCTACGGGTGCAACCACCTTTTAACTTAATATTTCTATGCATGCAACCATCTTTTAACTTTCTATTTTTGCGCATGCAACCCCTTTTTAAATATTTCTACAAATGCAACCACTTTTTAACTTTCTATTTCTACGGATACAACCACTTTTTAACTTTCTATTTCTGCGGATGCAACCACTTTTTAAGTTTCTATTTCCACCAATGGAACCACTTTTTAACTTTCTATTTTTACGGATGCAACCACATTTTAACTTTCAATTTCTTTGGTTGCAACCACTTTTTAACTTAATATTTCTATGGATACAACCACTTTTTAACTTAATATTTCTATGACTACAACCACTTTTTAACTTAATATTTCTATGGATGCAACCACTTTTTAATTTTCTATTTATAGGGATGCAACCACATTTTAACTTTCAATTTCTATGGTTGCAACCACTTTTTAACTTAATATTTCTATGGATACAACCACTTTTTAACTTTCTATTTCTATGGATGCAACCACTTTTTAACTTTCTATTTCTATGGATACAACCACTTTTTAACTTTCTATTTCTATGGATGCAACCACTTTTTAACTTTCTATTTCTACTGATACAACCAATTTAACTTTTTATTTCTACAGATACAACACTTTTTAACTTTCTATTTCTACAGACACAACCACTTTTTAACTTTCTATTTCTACAGATACAACCACTTTTTAACTTTCTATTTCTACAGACAACCAATTTAACTTTCTATTTCTACAGATACAACCAATTTTTAACTTTCTATTTCTACAGATACAACCAATTTAACTTTCTATTTCTACAGATACAACCAATTTTTAACTTTCTATTTCTATGGATGCAGCCACTTTTTAACTTTATTTCTACTGATACAACCACTTTTTAACTTTCTATTTCTACACATGCAACCACCATTTAATATTCTATTTCTACGGATGCAACCACTTTTTAATTTTCTAATTCTACGGTTGCAACCACTTTTTAACTTTCTATTTCTGTTGATGCAACCACTTTTTAACTTTCTATTTCTATGGATGCAACCACTTTTTAACTTTCTATATCTACACATGCATCCACTTCTTAACTTTCTATTTCTACAGATACAACCACTTTTTAACTTTCTATTTCTACAGATGCAACCACTTTTTAACTTTCTATTTCTACGGATGCAACCACCTTTTAACTCTATTTCTACGGATGCAACCACTTTTTAACTTTCTGTTTCTACAGATGCAACCACTTTTTAGCTTTCTATTTCTACAGATGCAACCACTTTTTAACCTTCTATTTCTACAGATGCAACCACTTTCTAACTTTCTATTTCTACAGATACAACCACTTTTTAACTTTCTATTTCTACAGATACAACCACTTTTTAACTTTCTATTTCTACAGATACAACCACTTTTTCACTTTCTATTTCTACAGATACAACCACTTTTTAACTTTCTATTTCTACACATGCATCCACTTTTTAACTTTCTATTTCTACAGATACAACCACTTTTTAACTTTCCATTTCTACAGATACAACCACTTTTTAACTTTCTATTTCTACACGTGCATCCACTTTTTAACTTTCTATTTCTACAGATACAACCACTTTTTAACTTTCTATTTCTACACGTGCATCCACTTTTTAACTTTCTGTTTCTACAGATACAACCACTTTTCAACTTTCTATTTCTACACATGCATCCACTTTTTAACTTTCTATTTCTACAGATACAACCACTTTTTAACTTTCTATTTCTACAGATACAACCACTTTTTAACTTTCTATTTCTACACGTGCATCCACTTTTTAACTTTCTATTTTACAGATACAACCACTTTTTAACTTTATTTCTACAGATACAGCCACTTTTTAACTTTCTATTTTTACAGATACAACCACTTTTTAACTTTCTATTTCTACACATGCATCCACTTTTTAACTTTCTATTTCTACAGATACAGCCACTTTTTAACTTTATTTCTACAGATGCAACCACTTTTTAACTTTCTATTTGTACAGATACAACCACTTTTTAACTTTCTATTTGTACAGATACAACCACTTTTTAACTTTCTATTTCTATGGATACAACCACTTTTTAACTTTCTATTTGTACAGATACAACCACTTTTTAACTTTCTGTTTCTATAGATGCAACCATTTTTTTAACTTTCTATTTCTACAGATACAGCCACTTTTTAACTTTGTATTTCTACGCATGCAGCCACTTTTTAACTTTCTATTTCTATGGATGCAACCACTTTTTAACTTTTTATTTCTATGGATTCAACCACTTTTTAACTTTCTATTTCTATGGATGCAACCACTTTTTAACCTTCTATTTCTATGCATGCAACCAACTAATGACTTTCTTTGTTAATGTTAGAATATTAGATAAAGTTGTGATAGCCTTTTGAAAACGTCCCTGACTCGCGATCTGTTGATCGGGAGTTAGAGCTCCGCTGAAGCTAGTAGTTTCTAGTAGTGTCTGCAACCTCACCATCCATGTGAGCTAAGGATGGGGATTTTGGGGGAACGTATTGGTCTACCTGCTGATTCATCGATAGCCATTACCTGGCTCTCCATGGTCCTAGCTTGGGTGGAGAGTTATCGTGGGCACTAATTATATGTATATATAGTCAGTTTCTTGGGCAGTGTCACTGTCCCTTGCCTCTGCCATTCACGAGGAACCTTTAAACAATTTTGAGTAGGATGTATCATAGCTTCTTGTCTATTAAAAGACCATAAATTAATAATTTTTGTCATTATAATTTTAATTAAGAGAGAGAGAGAGAGAGAGAGAGAGAGAGAGAGAGAGAGAGAGAGAGAGAGAGAGAGAGAGAGAGAGAGAGAGAGAGAGCGTTGTCCTTGCGGTGTTCCTTTCGTCCAATTTCATATATCTATAGTCTAGTAAATACAAGGAATAAAAGAAAATTAAATAATATTATATTGGAAACCTTATAGCATCCTACTTTTCGAATCATAGGCCTAGTTGTCGTTTTTCAAGTAACAACAATAACAACAACAACAATAGTTGTCTAACGAGCTGAATCGGTCTAAATCAGTGTTGTCCAAACGGATCAATACAACCAGGAAGAAGTTTACAATGTTTTTTTATGATCCTGCTCTCTCTCTCTCTCTCTCTCTCTCTCTCTCTCTCTCTCTCTCTCTCTCTCTCTCTCTCTCTCTCTCTCTTTCTTAGCCAGAGCTGTTGTAACTCGTAAATTCTTCTCTCTCTCTCTCTCTCTCTCTCTCTCTCTCTCTCTCTCTCTCTCTCTCTCTCTCTCTCTCTTAGCCAGAGCTGATGTAGCTCGTAAATTCTCTCTCTCTCTCTCTCTCTCTCTCTCTCTCTCTCTCTCTCTCTCTCTCTCTCTCTCTCTCTCTCTCTCTCTCTCTCTCTCTCCTAATGAATATTCAGGGAAATGTAAATTTCAATTTTCGTGAATGGCCGGTAATCAATTATAGATCGATCTTATCAATAATATATTTGCTCAGGTGTTTGGTTAGAGTAAATTGATTTGAGTTTAAGCTTTTGCGTATTACATTTGTCTTTCTTTTTACCAAAAATTCTACTTGTTTCTTTTATATTTAGAATTAACGATTTCTATCAATTAATTCATTGAGATATGTTAGGTCCGCAGCAAATATTTATACGGATAAAAGTATCTCTAAATAGACTAATATTAACGTTAAATAGTTTTATCTTGATAGATAATCTTTTCTAGTCAACTTGAAACTGCAGGGAATATTCTTTCGAAAAGCTTAAGCTTATTCAGTACATTATCTTAATTGCAACTTATAATTTTAAGAAGGAATGTTATGCCTGGCTGCTGGATAAAAAATTGCCTGTAGACTATATTTCAAAATTTTGTTTATAAGACTAAACACGAACGCATTCATTCAGGAATTTCATGATTTAAGATTTCAGTGTTTTTTTCATATGTTGAATATGTTTTTATTCCACTAGACTTGTTTGCTGATAGAAGGAAAAAATAACGAATTGTAGAAAATCATTAAAAGGTTGATTGCGTGCATAGGCCTAATCGTTACTATGGAATGATCTTCCTTATCGGGTAGTTGAATCAGTAAAACTTAAGAGTTCAAACTTGCAGCAAATGTTTTTATGTTGAACAGGCTGACATATAAGCCTTTTTGTATTTTATATATGAAATATAGGCTATATATATATATATATATATATATATATATATATATATATATATATATATATATATATATATATATATATATTCTAATGTTTTTAGCATATTTTATTCTAATTGTTCATTGCTTCTTATATCGTTTATTTATTTCCCTATATCCTTTCTTCACGGCTATTTTTCTCTGTTGGACCCTTGGGCTTATAGCATCTTGCTTTTCCAACCAGGGTTACAGCTCGGCTATTGATAATAATAATAATAATAATGATAATAATAATAATAACTATGGAACCCGTGTAAATTACACGAAATTATATTTTCAATACTAATTATCTTGTTCCTAACCTATACATGTTTGAATAAAATGTGATAAGATTTGAATTGTATATTTATTTTTAAAAATGAACAATGCTTGAATTGGGAAAACTATATAAGATGTACTTTAGTTAAGTAATCAAAGTACTAATGTGAATTTGTAAGAGTATACCATGAAAATATTTCCGTTTTCTTTAAAGTGTGACAAAATAAATAACAGGTATCGTATTAATATAATAATAATAATAATAATAATAATAATGATGATGATGATGGCTTGTCACATTTGAGTTTAGCAACATTGAGTTAGCGTGTTCACGTGCGAGGAATAACATTTAGCTGACAGCTTGTGTCTAGGCTAATAATAGACTACAAGTGAGCGTTGAACACATGTTTCTCCTTTCTTTAGTACGCTTTTAGTTACGTCAAAAGTTAATGGATATGTCCTTCACTTCATGCTTAGAAAAATTATTTAAATAAATTATTGATAAATTACGAAAGTTTCATATATATCAAAATGTTACCCAAGAATCACACGAACTAAATAAAATATCCAAATACTTATACAGAGATTCCATCATTCACTCCGTCATTTAAAAAATGCTAATTTAATTGTAAACACCTTTCTAATACATTCACACACACACACGTCATTATATATAATTTACATGTCAAATGAAATTATCTCAACGCCGGTTATGATTATTTGAATACGATTCTTAATAGATTCAAAGTGGTTTGATTATGATATACAGCTGTAGATATGATAGGCCGAAGCAAGGATTTTTTTTCCCTTAATATAAGCTGCACGTGAGAAAAGTGTGATTAAATAGTATTTTTCTAATGTAATTAACTTAGCTAGTCTTTTGCTTAAGGGTACACTCGGCAGACTATTCTATTTTATTTATTTTTTATTTTTTAAAGTTTTTCTATAGTTTATATATGAAATATCTAATTTGATGCTGTTACTGTTTTTAAATCTTTATCTATATCGTTCATTGCCTCTCTTGTATAGTTCATTTATCTCCTTGTTTCATTTCCTCACTAGGATATTTTTCCTAAGTATATATACAAAGGCAAGTCCACCTCCTTAATCAAGATGGCTGACCAATTTTTTTTTTCTCTAATAAGATCAACATCTAACAGAAACGCCAAGGTCAGATTGATCAAGCGTCACATTTTGAAAAATAATCTAGATATTTATCTCTTCCTTTTGTTAATAAGAAACAAACAAAAGTATCCTTCTATAGATAGGCTTAATGGTGAGTTGGAGACTTGGAGTGGCTCTCCATGAGGCTTTAGGCCTATACCTTAGATTACTTGGGAGATAAAGACTCGCTTTCATTACCAATGGCTATGATAATAAGTGTCCTCAGAGTGTTCCTGAATACCTGAAATAGTTTAGTTTAGCTCGACACCATTACAAGGAAATCTATTCTAAGTTCAAGGATTTCGGAGAGCTATAGTTTGTTGTTAATATATGAAAGATCTGTTTTAATGGCGTTACTGTTCTTAAGATATTTTATTTGTTCATTACTTCTATTTTAGTTTAATTATTTTCTTATTTCCTTTCCTCACTGCGCTATTTTTCTGTGTTGGAGCCCTTGGGCTTATATCATCCTGCTTTCCAAAGTAATGTTGTAGCTTTGCTAACAACAACAACAACAACAACAACAACAACAATAATAATAATAATAATAATTTTGTATTTGCTTTGAGAAAATTATAAGTAGAAGAAGAAATGGTTACAATATATAAAATTCTTGAAATATAGTATGAAAATAAAAAAAACGAGAGAGAGAGAGAGAGAGAGAGAGAGAGAGAGAGAGAGAGAGAGAGAGAGAGAGAGAGAGAGAGAGAGAGATATTAGTTAATAGGGTAGGTCAGGGCAGTATAATAGTATCCAGGGCCCACTTAGAGAGAGGCCTTCCTTGTCCTGATGGTATCTTGTCTGAGAAGACACTCCAGCATTCCAAACGTGTAGCGTCAACTCCCCCCCCCCCCACCCCCCAAGGTGGTCTAGGCCTAGTAGTGTTTGACTTCCAGATTAGTAAATAAACAATAATGGCGTTTTCTGATATGCAAAATTTGAGAATCACTACCGATACCAGATTTGCCTCCTTATCATCTATACGTATACAGAATTTTAAGAAGAAACTTATTAAGGCTTAATATGATAGAATTATAGTAAGTAGTTTAGGCCTATGACCGGACCTCATTATATTCGGTATCATTTGTCTCTGACCGTTTTAAATCTCCCGAAACTTAATCTCGTCTGACATTTCCAACCGTTTTTCGTTTTAAGTATTTGCCGCCAATCAGAAGCTTCGGTTTATACTTTTATTGTTTTCAGGTGCGCGTGTGTGTGTGCGTGTGTGTTTGTGTGTGTGTGTGTGTGTGTGTAGGGGTGTGTGTTAATCCTCAGGGTTAAAAGTTGACTCTGATAATGTAGAATACGAATGAGTAAGTTTTGAGTTGCTATGCGTTAGACCCTGGACAAGTCTTGCGTTTAAGACTTAATTAAGGATGGTTGTGAAGATTTAATTAGAGATAAGTGCTTATGTTGATGTGAACACACACACACACACACACACACACACACACACACACACACACACACACACACACACACACATATATATATATATATATATATATATATATATATATATATATATATATATATATATATATGTGTGTGTGTGTGTGTGTGTGTGTGTGTGTGTTTGTGAGTGTATATATATATATATATATATATATATATATATATATATATATATATATATATATATATATATATATATATATATAATTACTAGCCAAGCTACAACCCTAATTTGAAAAGCAAGATGCTATAAGCCCAAAAGTTCCAACAGGTAAAAATAGCCCAGCGAGGAAAGGAAATAAATAAATGATGAGAACAAATTAATAATAAATCATTCTACAAACTGTAACAACGTCAAAACAATTTCATATATAAACTATAAAAAGACTTATGTCAGCCTGTTCAACATAAAACATTTGCTGCAACTTTGAACTTTTGAAGTTCTACCTGATTCAACTACCCGATTAGGAAGCTCATTTCACAACGAACAATTGCGAACAATCTTATTACCATATTTGGCCCAGGAGAGAGAGAGAGAGAGAGAGAGAGAGAGAGAGAGAGAGACTCGAGTTACTATATTATGCACAATACATTGGCAAACGTTCAGGTATAACATTGATCAATGTTTAGCGTTCAATACGCGTTCTCTGTTGCTTTGGCTACGTCCTGAGTTGACAAACCGTATTAGGAATTATTATTTTACTCTAGTCATAACAGACCCCGTCTTCAAGACTCCTTTTCTAGTCATGAGTCTTTTTATAGTTTATTTATGACATATTTGTTTTTGATGTTGTTAATAGTTTATATATGACATGTCTGTTTTGACGTTGTTACTTTTTTTTAGAATGATTTATTGTTAATTTGTTCTCTTCATTTATTTATTTCCTTATTTCCTTTCCTCACTGGGCTACTTTTCCCTGTTGGAGCCCCTGGGCTTATAGCATCTTGCTTTTCCAACTATGGTTGTAGCTTGGATAGTAATAATGATAATAATCATGTCATTTGATCAATCGCCTTTATACAGAGTCCATTACACATTATCAAGGTAAGCTTATTCATCGGAGTAAAGCAAGTCTGTATAGGAATAATATATTAATACAAGTGATATACACTTGTTAATTTGAAGGTAATGATACTGTTAGTTCTAGTTTTTTAAGTATCAGGTATAGAAGTGGGAACGAGCTAATAAGAGGTGTGTGATAAGACAAGCATATGTAGACCTATACGCATTATATATTTATTATTGAATTATAACAATATTCGATTATTTTCTTTATAAAAACAACACATTTTCAACATACTATTACTGTAATTTATAGAACAAAAACTGTAATAGTATGAATATACTATACTACTTTTAATGAAAACTTTCGAAATCATTAAGAATATATTTTCGATTAAATTGGCCTTTTCTCAGTCGCCCAATATATATATTTTAGAGGCGATAATTAATAATAATATAATAATTTGTTCATCAATCATCTAATGTAACAGTATATTAAGTTTGCTTTTATTTAATAGAAATGACTTTCCTTTCTAGATTAAAATTAATTGAACATTTAAACCATGAAGATCTTATCAACGTTAATCTATGCGTTTATTGAGTTTCATAATATATATATATATATATATATATATATATATATATAAACACTTATCTCGTAATTATACACCAGGAACATTATTCACACCCAAGCAACAAAATCGAAATGAAGAATTGAGATCAATATTGCGTAAAATAAAAAAGAATTAAGAAAAAAACTGACCCACGATTGTCCAGTGGTAGACAACTGGTCAGTTTTTATACCGCATAAAAAAACGCCAATTTAAGAAAAGGTTAAAACTCCAGTTGCTTACTATTTCGGCGATTTTTTATCTCGTGAAAGCTTATGGAATATGAAATACTACTCGGTGACATCACTGAATTGCGTTTATTGCATTATTCAAATGAATTTGTTATGTACTATAAAAGGTCAAGTTTACACTTCACATCAACCGCTCAGCTGATTTAGGTAGGAAATGAAAATTGCCATTTGACACAGTATCGAGATATTAAATTTCAACCATTTCTAATAAAGAATATATCATAAGATTTAACCATATTAATTATAAATTATTAAATAAATCAAATCAATACTAATAGAATATCTATATCTTGATTTTAAAATTAATTATAAAATGAAAGTTGACGGGTCATGTTGGCACGCCTGGTCGTAGGAAAGTTTCACAAATATACCGCCAGGTTCCCAGGTACCGAGTAAAGAGAGTAAAGGGGTGAATGGAAAGTTCCCTAAAACAATTTGGTCATTAACTCTTAGATTAGCACCATCTATTGACAACGCGCCCAACTAAAATTCACTATACCCTTTACGGCAGCATCACAGCTACTGTATTTTATTATTATTATTATTATTATTATTATTATTATTATTATTATTATTATTATTATTATTATTATTATTACTTGCCAAGCTACAACCCTAGTTGGAAAAGCAGGATGCTATAAGCCCAAGGGCTCCAACAGCGAAAACAGCCCTGTGAGGAAAGGAAAATGAGGAAATAAATAAACTCCAAGGGAAGTTATTACCAATTGAAATATTTTAAGAATGTTAACATTAGAAAACATCTTTCATATATAAACCATTAAAACTTTAACAAAAAAAAAAGAGAAGAGAAAGAAGATAGAATAGAGTACCATGGTGTACCCTCAAGCAAGAGATCTCTAACCCAAGACAGTGGAAGACCATGTTAGTGTTACAGGGGCTCTGACACTACCCTAGATTAAAGAACAATGATTTGATTTTGAAGTGTCCTTCTCCTAGAGGAGCTGTTCGCCGTAGCTTAAGTCTCTCTTCTACCCTTACCAAGAGGGAAGTAGCCACTAGCCACGGAACATTGCAGTAGTTAACCCCCTTGAGTGAAGAAGAATTGTTTGGTAATCTCAGTGTTGTCAGACGTATGAGGACAGAGGAGAATGTTGAAAGTATATGCCAGACTATTCGGTGTATATGTAGGTAAAGACAAAATAAGCCGTAACCAGCGAGAGGGATCCAAGGTAGGGCTGTCTGGCTAGTCAAAGGACCCAGTAACTCTCTAGCGGTGGTATCTCAACGGGTGGATGGTACCCTGGCCAACTTACTACTGACTATCACAACTATTCATGGAATTGAAGCCCTTAGCAGTAGTTAATTACTATAGGTATTGGTTTTATAGAAAATATGAATATTTTGAAGTCATGTGTATATTTATTATTATTCATCATTAATGATAGACTTAATATTAGAGGTTTTTTATTCTACATTTTTAATTGTAAACAAAAGACCCAGCAACTCTCTAGCGGTAGTATCTCAACGGGTGGATGGAGCCCTGGCCAACTTACTACCTACTGTCACAACTATTCATGGAATAGTTGTGAAGAAGTTAATTTCGGCTTTTATAGAAAAAAGGAATGTTTTAAAGTCATATATGTGTTTATCATTATCCATTAGTAATAAAATCAATTTTAGAGGTTTTTATTCTACATTCTAAATGTAAACAAAAATTCAAATTGACCAACGCCATCTGTTGCCACTTCCTCTAACTAACGAGAGGAAAAGCGACGGAAATTCAAGGCGACTCGCCAGTCTTCCCTCGACCATCTTGGAATAGAGAGTGAGAGAGGGAGAGAGAGAGAGAATACAAGATTATGTTTTGATGCGAAGTTTCTCTCTCATTTTTATATCTTTAGTGAATTAATTTGTACATTAATGAAGAGATACGCGCATACTTAAGGAACTTGAAGGTAAGCCGGGAAATGGGGGGTTGGAAATGGGGGGAAATTGGGGTCAGGTCGCGGAAAAATAGGGGCTGATTGAGTGGCGACTGATCAAAATTGGTTCACCTGTAACACGTAGTCAAATATTGGCGCTATTTCCCCTAAATAGGCCTATTTGAGGCCTATTTAGAGGCATAATTGGCTTTTGTAATTGGTTTTCCGAGTGAAATTCCCGGTTTTGGGGCCGAGAAATTGGAATTATTGATTTCGTGTTTGTAAACAAAGCGAGTTGATCTAGGTCTATGGGAGGCCTATGGTGGCCGATTATAAGCCTATGGTAGGTCCTATAGATATATTTATTGGTCTCTGAATTAGTCTAGTGCAAATGATTTAGTAGAATCCATTTTTTTCTAATTATAGACATTTTGAAGTTACATAGGTCTATGGGAGGCCTCTGGTAGCCAATTATAGGCTTATGGTAGGTCAGAAGGATGTATTTATAGGTCTCTGAATTATTATAATGCAAAGGATTTAGGGAAATCCATTTTTATCAAATTATAGAAGTTTCGAAGTTACATAGGTCTATGGTAGGCCTATTGTAGCTGATTGTAGGCCGATGGTAGGTCAGCAGGATGTATTTATAGGTCTCTGAATTATTCTAGCGCGAATGATTTAGGGAAATCCATTTTTTTCTAATTATAGACATTTTGAAGTTACATAGTTCTATGGTAGCTGATTATAGGCCTATAGTAGGTCCAATGGATGTATTTATAGGTTCTCTGAATTAGTGTAGTGCAAATGATTTAAGGAAATCCATTTTTTTCAAATTATAGAATTTTGAAGTTAAATAGGTCTATAGTAGGCTTATGGTAGCTGATTATAGGCTTATGGTAGGTCAGAATGATGTATGTATAGGTGCTCTGAATTATTCTAGTGCAAATGATTTAGGTAAATCCATTTTTTTCAAATTATTGAAGTTTTGAAGTTAATAGGTTTATGGTAGGCCTATAATAGCCGATTATAGGCCTATAGTAGGTCAGAAGGATGTATTTATAGGTCTCTGAATTATTATAGTGCAAAGGATTTAGGGAAATCCATTTTTATCAAATTATAGACGTTTTGAAGTTCCAGAAGTTAACTGAAAAACCACATTTTAAAAAGCCTATAGTAGTCCTAAAAATAGGCCTACGGTAGGTCAAACTGGTTATTATTTACTGTAGAACATTATTTCATTTTAAGCTAACACGAAGAACCACTTTTTAGAAAGGAAACAAAAGAATATCTAAAGGTTCTTGACCTGACCTAACCTAACCTAGGAGTTGCATACCCCCCTTTGACCGCTGTATCTGGTAAAATTATAGATATAGACGGAACAACATTTCAATCAGAAATAAATAGGTTTTCATGGTAAATAATGTGCGTTCCCGGAATTTGACCTTTATTTCAGTGGCAAACATACCGAACAAGAAAAATATACCATAATACGATGTAGATATTTTTTGCAGTTTTCCATGGATATATGCATCCCAGAAAATAATATATAGGGAAGACAAATTTCTTTTTTTTTTTTTTACCATTATTTACCGTTTTCTCCAGTATATTTTCCCCACCCAAAAATCCCGGGTTCCCACTGGGTGTCCCCCATTATGGGCAGATATGTTTATATTTCACCATGTTTTTATTTGCCGTGAAAGTAAGTGTCATTTTTTAAGGGAGCGTACGATTTTCTAAAGGAAATCCCCCCCCCCTTTTTTTTTTTTAGTAGAAAATTATTTTTGCCCATAACTATAATCAAACCATGTATCCGTAGCCAACCCAAAGACTACGTCTCAACCCCGAATCCTAGGTTAGTTTTATTTTATATTGACACAAATTCACTTAAATGATTTTAATTACCATTTTTCTATGAAACATTACTAGTAAATTTGTATAAACCCATGACCATGATTCTCGGGCCAATAATAGCTGAGGTAAGCTAATCTAAGATTTTACAATTAGTGCCGAAATACTAGCCCAGAACGTAGGAGCAATGAAATGATGTTCATCGCTAGCATTCAGCTAAGCAAAAACCAATAAATCATTGGCTCAACTAAGTAATGAGGTATTTGTAGTGCGATGAACACTGCATGAAGAACTCCATTGAAAATGGGATGGAAAGTCACATTATCTATGAGTCTGGAAGTCCTGGCAAAAAAAAAAAAAGCCAATCTTTTGACCGTGTTTCACTAGTATTACTCGGTGGTCGACCAACCATAACTAAAATATTATGGCTTTCCACCAGAAATCATTATGAAAATGTTCTAAAACACTTATGAATACACCACAAACCTGGTTTGTGGTGTATGTATGATAGCGGCCACCTGCATGTACGCTAACGGCTAACTTAGAATATGGGAGTGTAAGGGGGGTCGCAGGGGCCGTTAAACCCCCCCCCTCTCGTTAGGTAAGAAGATAAGGAAACGGCTTATAGGTTATGTTGGGGGGGGAAAGTTTAGGTTAGTTGATGCCTATTTTTAATCCACAAGCGAGGAACTGGCCGCTGATGTACAAAGGCTCCCCCGTATTTTCTTGTGCGTAGAGACTCAGCCTGTTGAACATAAGTACATTCACTCAAAGTTTGAAGTAATGGTATGATACTCCAAGTTCTTGTAAAATACATAGATTAAAGTGCTGTATATTTTTCCAACTGGGTATCCGTAGTGTCATGGAATGTGGCCGTTATTATATTTGTAATACCTTTTTTTTTATTTAGTTTTCCAACCCATTTTTTTTGTGTTTCCCAGTTCCCATATGATGTTCATGGGAGGATGGGAAATGAATTTTTGGGTAGTTTGTAACCTTAAAACTACAGTAATGTACACCAGTCGCAAAGGGCGGATGTGCATAAAATACTGTACTATACAGTATACTGTATATTTATATATACTTTATACTTTAGAGTAAATATAAGCCAGGAAAATTACAAGCACACATTGTAACCTAACACGTTGTGTCTTGGGCTAAAGCCCTCCCTGGGTCTTGCAACCTAACTTGACCTTCATTGTTTTGAGTCACCAAGACTAAAAGTTTGCCATAATCTTGATGATCCCGATATGCTATTTTCTTACCTGACTTGGTTTAGCATCGCCCGTGCACTGTTCAGAGTCAGTCAGTGGCTCAGAGAGTAAGAAAATGCATTCTATGTCAAATTAAGTATACAGAAGTTGCCCAGCTTACAAACATTTTAGTTAAAAACACAAATCCAATGGAAGATAATGAAGATAAAATAAAGAAATACTAATAAAACTATATAATTTGATAGATTAAGAAAAAAAACCATTTGTGATGACATGAAATCTATTTCATATGAAACCCAACTATTTGTTGACTTTTCTAGCGGGAAATCATAAGTATGGGATTCAGGTTAGGCCTAAACTATGCCAAAATAAAAAATTCATCTTACATAAAATTCAACTTACAAATAGCTCCTTGGAACCAAATTAAGTTTGTGAGTTGAGGACCTGCTGTATTGTGGAGGTAGGGTAAGGCCAGGGAGTCATAGGCTATGTTAGTAGGGAGCTTTAGGTAAATATTTAGTAATTTGTTTCCCCCAAGACCTCCCAAACTTAATCTAGGATAACTTAAATCTTTATAAATTGCTAAAAATACAGGGAAGGATTCTAACCAAAGAGTGCAAAATATAACAAAATCTAACCTAGTCCTCTAGATCCTTACTAGACCGGGAGAGTTCTGACCTAGACCGGGAGAGTTCTGACCTAGACTGGGAGAGTTCTGACCTAGTACAGTACAGCATTAGTCATAGAATGCACAGAAATTTCTTTCATCCTAACCTTGCATATCATGCTCTACTTTGCATAGGGGCCTGCAATGTCTCCCCTTCAGATTATATTATTCTAATTGACGTAATCATTACCTCAAGGTTAGGTATTACACTAGGGCTAAAGGGTATGATTTTTTGTTTTCATGAAAATCTTGGTATTCTATAGATTGAATGAGATTATCGCATATATCTGCTTATAAGATGACCTTCAAGTCCTAAAATTCACATCTAAAAATTGGAGGTTCTCATACTACCATTCTAAAATTCTAACTGACATTTATTGGTAGTCTAGCCTTGGTCTCGGTGTACCTGAAGGGTAGTAAAGGAATTTTGACGAAGGAAAAATCTATTTCTGGGCGAGGAACCTGTGTCGCCCAGTGAAATACCAATCTAGCACCATTTCTAAGGCATAATTACTGCTGAATATACCAGAGAAAAAGATACATGGAATGCCAGGAATAAACCTAGCTCGCTCATTCTTTGAGTGTCGGTATAGAAAACTGGGGCGTGATAGAACCACGACCATAGGTCCCTCTCCAATTAGACTTCTCCTTCATCAACATCCCCTGGAACAACGAGGTGCCGTCCTACACCTGTCTGTGCCTCCTACTACGACTATCCCTCTCCACCCCTACATCTCCCCACCCCAACATCTCCCCACCCCCTATCCTCATTCCTCATAAAATGATTTTTACCTTATACTGTATATTATTGACATATTTTCATTGTACAGTAAGTAACCTATTCAATTGACTGGTTGATTTTGGGTTTTTTGGCATCTTGACATTCGGCAATTGACGCCAAATGCCTATTCCAGGAATAATTCCATGTAAATGAAATACAGCACTTAACCTTTTCTTATGAGCCCAATATAGAAAATGTAAGCAATCGGCTAATTCTGGCAACCTCTGTCGAGGGTATACACGCTTATAAACTAAGGTGCACTCAGTAGAGAGTATGCCTTTGCCACGCCAAGCAGTCTTATTTTGCTCTTAACTCCACTGCGTACTTCAATAAATTTCTTCAAGATCTAATTGATTTGTCCTTGGGTCATACCCCAAATGTCCATAAGTTTTAGTTGAAACCGTTTCGATAATTTTTGTCTGGTGTTGTTCACTACTTCCCCTTTTACCCCCAGGCTATTTGGAAATTTCCAACCCTTAACCCCCAGGGGGTTATTTTTTTCCCAGCACATTTTGCAGTATATTTTTTTTTAAATTGCTCTAACAGCCTTAATTTTTGTCATAGAGAGGTCAGGTTGGTCTCATTCTCTTGGAAAATGCCTGAATTTTCTCAAAAAAACTATCAAAAATATGAAAAAAAATGTTTATAGCATTTTTTTGCAAGGACGTACCGGTACGTCCATGGGGGTAAAGGGATGGCTTTTGTGAAACGTACCAGTACGTCCTTTTGGGGGTAAAAGGGTTACTATATATCTGACCATTCTTTTATGTATGAAGTCTGTTTAGTCCTTTCACTGTGTAAGGAGAAATTTCAGATTGGTTGGGAATACATTAAGCAAGTTCGTGTTATTTCAGATTAGGAATAGCCCATGAATTACCAGCAAGATATGTTGGAAATAAGAGAAGTTTTCCCCAATCATTCATTCATAAATTTTGCAGTTCAATATTTGTCATTACCACTAATCAGATAATACTTAATGATATCTTTAGGAAGGATGTGTAGAAAGCGTCGTTTTAATTTCAGTCGTGTGCTAGGCTATCCCGTTCATATATTTACCTTTGCCAACTTTGTTGCTAAGGTTATGTTTTAATATTATTAACCCTTTTACCCCCCTGGCTATTTGTAAATTTCCAACCCTTAACCCCAAGGGGGTCCTTATTTTTTGTCATAGAGAGGTCAGGTTGGTCTCATTCTCTTGGAAAATGCCTGAATTTTCTCAAAAAATTATCAAAAATATGAAAAAAAAAGATTTTTATAGCATTTTTTTGCAAGGACGTACCGGTACGTCCGTGGGGGTAAAAAGGTTGATACTATTACTTGCTAAGCTACAACCTTAGTTGGAAAAGCAGAATGCTATAAGCCCGAGGGTTCCAACAGGGAAAATAAACCAGTTAGATGTATGTTTTTTACCCACTGTTTGTTTGTTTGTGATTCGCATAACTCAAAAACTATTTGACTGAATCTCATAAAATTTGGTGTGATGATTGGCCTTGATTCAAGGGCAATTTGATTAGATTTGGGAGTGATTGGGTCAAAGGTCAAGGTTAATACTGTATCACAAAAAGGTAGAAAATGTCTTTTTGCTATATCGCGGTCAATTCTTATCCGATTTGAATGAAATGTGCTTAGATGTGCTTAATTCAATTGCCTATCTTAGGATTTACAACATGATATAGGCGAAGATATGCGCTCTACCGAGTGCCTGTTCTATAGTCAATTTTTTTTAGTGAGGCCGATATGCACCGACTTGCAGCGGTGCCCTTTTAGCTCGGAAAAGTTTCCTGATCGCTGATTGGTTGGACAAGATAATTCTAACCAATCAAATAGCAGGAATCTTTTCCGAGCTCAAAGGGCACCGCTGTGAGTCAGTGCAAATGCGCCTCATTAAAAAAAATTGACTATAGTTGTTCATTCATTTATTGTTTTCTTAATACATTTATTCCTTTAATTATTAATTTCTTGTTATTTTTTACAGCATAGACATCGTCAATGATGACTATAAATCATCTGCTGTGGCCGGGATAAGGATGTTTTCCTTGCGTATTGGAACCATTGATCACTACCAGGGGTTGCCTGTCAATGGCTTAGATCCCCTGTACTCAACATTTCGTGGGGCGCCTGTCAAGTCTGTCCCAATATTACGCGTTTTTGGTGCAACACCGGCGGGTAAGTGTCGTTACCTCCGCCAACGAAGTTGGAAAGAGGTTTTGTTTTACCCCCTGTTTGTGTGTGTGTTTGTTTGTGAACACTTTGTTTTACCCCCTGTTTGTGTGTGTTTGTGAACACTATGTTTTACCCCCTGTTTGTTTTGTTTGTGAACACTATCTTTTACCCCCTGTTTGTTTTGTTTGTGAACACCATGTTTTACCCCTGTTTTTGTGTGTGTGTGTTTGTTTGTGAACAGCTTCCTGGCCACAATTTCAGTTTTAGAGTAATGAAACTTGCTGAGATTACCTCATATGTAAAAAAGCTGGAAAGGATTAAATTTTGGAAGGTCACGGTCGAGCCTCTGCCGCGGCTGAGGCCTGCGCTCTACTGAGTGCCCCTCTAATACTGCATATAAAATAGGAACTGCGTTGAAACCGTGAAATTGATTAAGATGTCCAGTACAATGCAGTTTTTAACTGAGGGTATCCATTAGAATTTAGACTAGTGAATTAAAAGATTTAGGAATTATCATATTTAGAATAATGTAATGTATGAAGTATTTACAAAAAATTAAAAAAATATAAATCTTTTATATTAAAACATGCCCCTGCTGTAGATTCTTCTTCTTCTTCTTCTTCTTCAGTTGGGCCTCAGTATTCATAGGTTTGATCTTTGCTGATTTGTTCATTTGCAATTGAGAGAACTTCATAACATGTTACTTAAGAAAATCAGCTGTTTGCAGTTTTGCGACAAGTTCTTTCGTGGGCTGACGTTTTCTAACCCACCTCGTAAAGCAGAACAGGCCAACATTATATATACCGTAACACATGTAAACTAATCCGTAATGAACTCTTTGTATAGTAATTCTAATAGAACACGTGTAAACTAATCCGGAATGAACCCTTTGTATAGTAATTCTAATAGAGTCTTAAAAATATTAAAAGAAGTTCATACATACACCCAGCACAAAGCATGATGCAATCGACCAAATTGTGATTAGCAGTCATAGAAAACATGATTAGTAGTAACCCCTTATAAATGACTCAGGGTTGTATAGCTAGGAAAAATACAAATATAAAATTTGTTGTGTTAAAGCTGTTCAAGCAGACAAAGAACATTCATATGTTGATAAATTAATGAGGTTATTAAGTGGAAATCAAATATCTGATATATTAAAAAGCTCAACTTTGTTAAGGTTCTGAAGGATATCCTTAATGTTTTGAAGGATATCCTGCATCCACTTACTTTATTCTTTTTGTATATTTTAGACGAGTGATGTCAAATTTCCTGTTATGCTTTGTGATTTTAAATGAATTCAAAGATACTAACATGAATTTTGAGCTTATAGACATGAAGCTATTGGTATTTCGATGCGTAAGAATTCCTTTTACAAATTCATACATCAAAGTACGTGTAAGAAATACTTTTGTAAATTCGTACATCAAAGTACATGTAAGAATTCCTTTTACGATTTCGTAGATCAAAGTACGTGTAAGAATTTATTTTACAAATTTGTACATCAAAGTACTGTACAGTATATGTTGAGCAAATTTTGGTTTAACACTTTCATGTATCTATAATTAAGAATAATGTACACATAAAATCAATTTGGTTTTTGCCTTTCAGGTCAGAAGGCCTGCTTACACATTCATGGTGTTTTTCCGTACATTTTGGTACCCTACGATGGATCTGAAAGCCTCACTCGGCTGCCTTACACTCTCGCTGCAGGAGTGGATAGAGCGCTTAATATTGCTCTGGGTCGTGCCTCATCCAACACGCAATATGTTTATAAGATTATGGCTGTCTCTGGAATGTGAGTACATTTCTGTGGTGGTCAATGTTGGGGAATTTTTTTGTAGCTTAAATATCTTTTTTTCTCTGTGTAGTGTACATTGTTTTTAAGAAAAGATTGACAGTGGAATAAGTTTTATGACTATTTTTGGTTAAAATTATCCTTTGTTTAGCTTTAATGTGACTGATGGTTTTGTAATCTGAATTTTTTATTGGTATATATATATATATATATATATATATATATATATATATATATATATATATATATATATATATATATATATATATTGACAAATATTCTACAGATTCGTATTTTTACCCCTAATGCTATAATTTACTGCCAGAGTCTATTTTGTAATGTGCTTCAGTAACCACCATTGTCTTCATTAAATGGACTTTTCCTTTTATAGTATGTACTTTATGCCCCAGCGAGCTAGAAATTAGCAAGGGTTGCGTTAGTCTGCCATTTGCATCACTAGTATCTCTTGTTACCCAGGTCGCTTTCCCTGCTACTCATTTCCAATCTTGAACTTTTAATCGATTTGAACGTAATACCTAGTCAATTTGCATTAATAAATGATAAAATACTGGTTAGCAGTACAGTACATTTATCTTTTGTCATAGAGTAAATTGTTTAACACAACAGTTGGTCTTTTATGAATTTTGGATTAACTTCTATAAGATCTAAGGTATGTTTAATCTAATTTTATGAATAAATTTGGTGCTTTTTTGTTTCTCTGTCCTATGTATTTGTATTATTTTAAATGACTTGAATAAAGAGAATCTTGAAAATTTACATTTTTAGCATTTGGGAGGATTTTAAAGGATATAATTATCGCATATTTAATTTGACATTACAAAAGTATAAATGATTTTCTAGAATAAAATTTGTAATTTCACCGGCATCCCTATTTGAAGATAAAAAGGGGCTGATGTAATCTTCAGAATAAGGAATGAGTTTATCAGTAACATTTTGTATGTTTTACCTTTTTCTTTTGCATTTCCTGTCTACGTTGTAAATTGATGCTTACGTTATTATGTTATTGGTGACTTCCAGTTTCATCTTGACGTCGGCATCAAAGTTTTCCATAAGTTAATCATTTTCTTTGCATAGCCATATCATAGATTTTTGTTTTTCAGTCAACATTTTTACTTTTAGATTTTCAATCTTTCCTAATTTTCAGACCATTTTATGGGTATCACGCAAAGGAACATCAGTTTCTCAAAATCTTCTTCTACAATCCTGCTATAGTGAAAAAGGCAGCCGAGTTATTGCAGGTTGGTGTCATGATCTTTTTTTACTAATGTTTAGTTACAAGCCGAGTAAGTGACATTTTTTTACGTAAAGGTTTAAAGGCGGCTCATGAATGGCAGAGGCAAGGGACAGTGACATTGCCCTATCAAGTAGGTCAGTGCCCTAGAGACTGACCATATTACATATGATCAGCGTCCAAGCCCCCTTTCCACCAAAGCTATGACCAAGGACGGCTAGGCAATGGCTGCGGATGGTCCAACAGATAGACCTGTAGGCTTCCCCGAACCCCCCATCCTTAGCTTACAAGCATGGTGAGGTTGAAGCGACCAGAGGGACTAACGAGTTTGAGCGGAACTCGACCCCCAGTCTGGCAATCACCAGGCAAGGATGCTATCACCAGGCCACCACAACATTATTAATGTTTTTAGAGAAAATCCTCATCTTACAAACTGAATAGGTTCAAAGAATCTGTTTTTAAGTCAAATTTTGTTAAATTTAGGCTTCGGCTAACTCGTATACCTACAATTTTCAGCTGCAAAAGTCAACAAATAGCCCCGTCTCATATTGCAAGTGTCGTCTTGCTTACTGCATTTAATTATATATTGTTTTACAGTATTACAGTATTTCATAATAAACCTTTGATACAATATCCAAGTTTTATGATTTCAGTTGGAGTTGAGGACCTTCTGTATAGTAGGGTCAGGTTTATAATTGATGAACCATAATTGATGAAAAACCTTTTCAAGAATTATCTCTGAAAGAATGCGCAAGCAAAAGCCAAGCTTAATAAGAGGTCAATCAGCTTGTAAAGCCCCTTCCTCACAAGTGGCAAATGTAGGGCGGGCACTCTGATTTGCCCGTAATACTTTCGATTTGAAACTGTTACGAGATCAGAGAGTCTAAGGCAAACAGTATGCACAGGGAGGCGAACGTATGACTTTGGCCAGATGCCGGGCAGAGGCCAGAGTGCAATAAGAGTTTTGTCAGACACTAATCAGGCGCACATCCAGTGCCCCAACAATGGGCGCGGGCATTTCGATGGTTTGCCCGTGGTTTCCTCGTCTATGGCGTTATCTACACTCTTTATTATCAACCAACGAACAAAATTGGTAAAAGCGTCTGCCCGCCGTGCATTTGCCCCTCGTATGGAAGGTCCTTAAGGAGTATTTAGTGTGGGATTGTTTTGAATGTTCATGAGTGCATTTGGAGACACTCATGACAATTAAGGCAACTCATGAGTGATGGTTTGTTATGAACAAATCATGAATATGTCAAGTTCTGTAAGTTTGAATCAGCCACAAATCTTGGAATCTTCAGTGTAAAGGTTACTTAAATCATGAATATGTCGAGTTCTGTAAGTTTGAATCAGCCACAAATCTTGGAATCTTTAGTGTAAAGGTTACTTAAATCATGAATATGTCGAGTTCTGTAAGTTTGAATCAGCCACAAATCTTGGAATCTTTAGTGTAAAGGTTACTTAAAATGTTGATTATCCTAGATGTTTCAATTCTGTTATGTTAGTATTTAGTTCTGATTTAAAAACAAACCTTTAGGGTGAACCCTTTGAGACTATCGAGATATGATAGTGATCTTGTCAAACAGCTGTTAAATGAGAAAGGAATAATCCCTTCACTGACGAAGATATATTCAGAAGAAAGTCGTGGGTTTAGGGTAAACTGGTATTCTGCACTTACGCTTGATAGAATGCCGTGTATTAGTGCTCATCTTTTTTTATTTGCTTTTCAGAATGGTGTAATACACAATAAGGTGTACCAGCCTCACGAATCCCATGTTCCCTACGTGCTACAATTTCTCATGGATCATAATTTGCATGGGATGAATATGATTCATCTCTCTAAATCTTATTTCAGAAGAACAGAAGGTAAGACAAATCATCTTTTTGAAGATCTTTATTATCTTTTTTTACGTGTTGTAATGTCATTAGTTTCATTTATTGATGAAAGTAGATTCATTACAATTTAGTGTGCTAATGAAATTTAATTTTTATCATGATTATCTTGATTTGAAAATTGATTTTATGTGATTTTAACCCTTTTACCCCCAAAGGACGTACTGGTACGTTTCACAAAACCCATCCCTTTACCCCCATGGACGTACCGGTACGTCCTTGCAAAAAAAATGCTATAAAATTTTTTTTTCATATTTTTGATAATTTTTTGAAAAAAATCAGGCATTTTCCAAGAGAATGAGACCAACTTGACCTCTCTATGACAAAAATTAAGGCTGTTAGAGCAATTAAAAAAAAAATATACTGCAAAATGTGCTGGGAAAAAAACCCCTTGGGGGTTAAGGGTTGGAAATTTCCAAAGAGCCTGGGGGTGAAAGGGTTAATTAAATTGTGAATGACAATTGTGTCACTGAATTAATTTGAATTCCAGGGGTGCTAGTTGGGGAAGGACCCTCATCCAATTCTCAAGCGTTTTCTCCGGAAAGTTCAAGCGGTCTGGATCATTCGTTACGGCCAAGCACTGTCATTTGGACTGGGGACAGCATACCCCGGCACCTTTGGTTACCTGAATCAGTTGCCAGAACATCTACCTGTGAATTAGAAGTTGATGCATTATTTTCAGACATTCTCAATAGGCTGCAGATTGGAGGTAAGTTTGCCAAAATTGAGTTGGCAGATATTTATTCTTCTCAAGTATTTGCTATGGAAGATGGGGAAGGGTTGTCTGTGGCATCCTATCAGTACCAACCAAAGTGGGATGAGGCCCTTGTCAGGTGGGGAGGAACAATGAGGAAAAGATCCCCATTTGTTTCTTTTTGGATGTCGGATACCTCCCAAAATTGGGGAAAATACCCAGGAGGCGGCCAGGGAAAAGTCGGTTAGGAATAAAATCCTTTGAAGGGTCTGTTATAAAAAATTACAGTGTTAGAACTATTGCATAAGGCAAATTCTGTTATTTTCTAGTTGGCCATATCAAGGAACTGGAGAAACTTTTAACGCAGAGCCAGGTACTGTCAAACTAAAAATTTTACAAACTGCTTTGTTTTGCAATCAAAAGGCTGCGAGTTTGGTGATTGTTGCAGACTACAATATTCGTATCGTCATATTGTTAGTGCCCTGGTTGTTAGAAAGTTATTTTGAATTTTGTATTTTACAGAATGGTTAGATATTACAATGTGCTTTTGTACATACATATACCAAGGCACTTCCCCCAATTTTGGGGGGTAGCCGACATCAACAAATGAAACAAAATAAGGGGACTTCTACTCTCTACGTTCCTCCAGCCTAACAAGGGACTCAACCGAGTTCAACTGGTACTGCTGTGGCTGTGGGGGCATATAAAAATTAGAATAGCGCCAACGTTATCCCTGCGCGTCGTAAGAGGCGACTAAAAGGGACGGGACGAGGGGGCTGGGAACCCCCTCTCCTGTATCTACATCCTGTGAGACAGCAACATGTGCTTTTGTATTGGAAATATTTTGAAATTTGGATAATTGCAGGGGGAATCGCGACCAACCCGGGGCTTTCATACATTTGGGAGGATGAAATGGAGAGGCAACGTAAAAAAGGAGGAACACTAGAGGACATCAAGCCCCCTGACTCTCCGCCACGGAGTAACATCGTGCCATCGGATTCGGAGATATTTTTTAGATCCAGACTGAAAGAGAAACTCAAATCTCTAGTGGTGAGTATGTAATTTACGGTGGAAGTCTGACGGCGATACGTAGTTTGTAAATTGTGGATACTTATGCATCGTGATTTATACTGTATTAGGTGATTTTTTATCTTATATAATGACTAAAGTTTAGAATTTTTGTTCATTTATATGGAATGTTTACAATTTGAAGACATACTAAAGGAATCCATTGCCATTAAGAATTTTTTGTTTCATTTTTCATTATCATATATAAATTATAAATTCTAATTTCTTTGTGTTTGGTTTTATTTTTTGTTAATTTTTTATAAATTGTATTGTTTGAAGCTAAAAATTGAATGTTTATTATTACCAGAAGGAAAAGTTACCCAGTTCAGATGAAGGTAATCCGGGAATAAGTTTGGCGGCAGTTACACCAGATGACTCTGCGTTAGCTCCAGCCACTGCATTAGATACTTCTTTGCTTCCGGATGTTTTAACGCAGGTACGTACTGTATTTATTTACAAATTGTAATGGATATTTGTTTTGTTACTTTATCCTAATTATTACCTTCGCCAACAAAGTTTGAAGGAGGTTATCTTTTACCCCGTGTTTGTGTGTTTGTGAACAGCATCCTAGCCACAATTTTAATTGTCGAGTAATGAGACTTGAGAGATTAACTGTTATGTAAATTTCTGGAAATTATTAAATTTTGGAAGGTCAAAGGTCAAGGTCAAGGTCAAGCAAAATGTCCAGTTCACGTAATCAGCCCTATGTTTGGACATCATTGTCACAGGGACTTTGGACTCGGTTCATATTTGAATGTATGAAAATCCAAGCCAATTAATACATGATAAGGTTATAGGTCAAGGTCGGGAAGTAAGCTGCAATGGCGGAGGTCTGCGCTCCATGAGTTCCCCTCTAGTTATCTTTATGCTTATAATTTCTTTTTATTGTTTGAGGGTACACTTGGGCACACTATTGTATGTTATTTCTCTTCCTCATGGTTTTTTGAATTTTTTTTTAGTTGATATATGAAGATCTATTTCAATGTTGTTACTGTTCTTAAAGTATTTTATTTTAATAGTTCATTACTTCTCTTGTAGTTTGTTTTTTTCCTTGTTTCCTTTCCTCACTGGTCTATTTTTCTCTGTTGGAACTGTGATTGTAGCATAATTACTGTAGTAATAATTATAATAATAATGATAATAATAATAATCACTATGTTTTCAATTTGTTCCAGGGTCCCAGTTCTAAGCTAACTATTTCAGAACAAAAGATGGCCGAGGAAGCATTGGAGACGGAGGTTGATGAAGAACTTGTATTAAGTTTGACTCAGTCATCATCTCAGTGGAGTAAGTCATTTGTTAGAATGTTTTCTTATTGTGCTATTTTAGCACTGTAGTTGTTGTATGAAGGGATTTTTAAATATTGTATGATCATATACACTATACAGTAGTATGGATTTGAGGGGTTTGTCAGACAAACATACATACATATACCAAGGCACTTCCCCCAATTTTGGGGGGTAGCCGACATCAACAAAGAAACAAAAACAAAAAGGGGACCTCTACTCTCTACGTTCCTCCCAGCCTAACAAGGGACTCAACCGAGTTCAGCTGGTACTGCTAGGGTGTCACAGCCCACCCTCCCACATTATCCACCACAGACAAAAGAAATGTGAAAATAATCTCAGTCTGTCTAACGAGGATCATCTCTTGAGTTGTTTGTTGTTTACCAAAATAATTGAGGGAGCTGCCAATAGAATATTAAAAGTCCCTGGAATATGCTCTGCATGCAGAGGAAGAGATTGCAGAAATATTTAGAAGGCAAAGGAATGTAATGTGAAGATAAGGCTAAAAATCAGTGTAAGTGAAGGAAGCTAAAAAGAAATAGACTGAACAGTCAGGAAATTGTCTGTGGGAATGCTGTTGGAAAGTTGTGTGTTGAAGGGTGTCAATTAGGTGCTGTACAGTATATCCCTTCTGACAGATAATGTCGCAAGGAATTTTCTGGATTAATTGAATAATTAAGTGATCCATGAGTTGTGAAATGTAAAAGAGCAAATGAAAAAGATATGGAGTTCGAGCACAATATTTTTTTAGATTAACAGTAAAAGTGGTAGAATATTTTTACAACCTTGTGAGCAGTTATTGAGAGGCCATGTAGTAAATACAATAGTAACAATCTGGATGAATGGGTAGGTAGTGGGTTGGCCAAGGCACCAGCCAATTGTTGAGATACTACCGCTAGAGAGTTATTTGGTCTTTTGATTGGCTAGATAGTTGTGCATTGGATTCCTCTTTGGCTAGGGCTTAATTTTCCTTTGCCTACGCATACACCGAATAGTAATGTAACATAAAGGAATCTGTTGCTTGAAGTTAGAATGTAAATGGAGATTGTAACGAGGGCATTTGGTTGCATAGAGAAGATTGGGAAACTTAGAGGACAAATGTTGTACACTTTATAGTATGGTTCATTGTGCACTGTTAAGTTTAGTATTAGTAAAATTACCTCTTAAGACCTTTGACAATGCAAAAGTTCGTTCAATTTTCTTAAATTGTTATTGATAACATGAGGGTAAACTGATGTACCATTTGTTAATATCTCTTTTGAAGACACTTTATTATTTACATAAAAACCTTTTCAGTGGATTCAGCGGACAAAGAGCTACTAGACGTTATGGCTGGGTTAGCTGATGGATCTCAACTAGGTTCTCCAGAGGATGATGATGCTATTCTCTCAACACAGAGGCCATCAGGTAGGCAGTTCGAAACTGTGATATCAGTTTGTTGGTTATGATATCATTTCAACCTAGCGACACATGCTGTTGGGCTTGACTCCAGTATAAAATTTAGTTTCTATTTGTTATGTATTTCTGGATGAATGATAATTTTGTTCCTATTATTACAGCTTCACATATTGTTCTTAATGCATATCTAAAGACACTAAAATCACATTTTACTGTACTATTAACTGATCTTTCTTTAGGAAATGGTTTAGGGTTTTTAAAAGCTTTATTTTATGGAATTTTTCATTTTTAGGGTCAGGGGGCATGTCTGGAGATGCTGAAATTGTTTTGAGTCAAAGGCACTCCCAGAAGGGTAGAACGGAAGAGGAAGATTCTGATGAAGAGGAGACAAAGCAGATGACTCAGTTGATATGGGATTCTATTGTGCCGTCTTCTGACGAGTCAAAAGGCATTCCTGGTTCTAGTAAATCTCGCCTGAAAAGGTAACTATTTAGAGTTTCTATTTGTTAACCCTTTTACCCCCAGGCTATTTGGAAATTTCCAACCCTTAACCCCCAGGGGGTTATTTTTTTCCCAGCACATTTTGCAGTATATTTTTTTTAAATTGCTTTAACAGCCTTAATTTTTGTCTTAGAGAGGTCAGGTTGGTCTCATTCTCTTGGAAAATGCCCGAATTTTCACAAAAAAATTATCAAAAATATGAAAAAAAAATTTTTATAGCATTTTTTTGCAAGGATGTACCGGTACGTCCATGGGGGTAAAGGGATGGGTTTTGTGAAACGTACCAGTATGTCCTTTGGGGGTAAAAGGGTTAATTTATTTTGTGTAGCCCTAATCCCAGTAGCACTAACTTGCTTTAAAAGAAAAACAATGTTCGTGTTCCTCCCATTCGCAAGTCTCGTCTGACACTCCTTATATACCGTCATTCTTTTGTTGGATTTCATAGTAGTTACACCTCAGATCATTGCTCTCCCAGATCACCTTTGTGTTCCTCGCCTTATGCTAACCTTTCTCTTAATCTACCTTTTTACTTTCTTTAAAAACTGACTTTTATGTGAATTTCATCATGTTTACTCTTGGAAGAACTTGGTAGATTTTTGTAACTTTTGGTTTCATCTTGTATTGCTTGGTAGATTTTTGTCACAGACAACACTTTTCACAGTATGAAATGTGTGAACTTTGGGGTGTCATGAGACTCCTCAGTTGGACAGGAAAATTAAGGGAAAATTTGGTATACGGATCTTGCTAGTAAATCATTTCATTATTTTTCATGGAACTCCCCTGGCGTTCACAGTGCTTCTCTCACGAAGCCTTGTTTTATATTGACGTTTACCCTAAAACTGAAGTTGGATCTTGAAAACAGTTCCTAAGGTAGAAGTTTTCAAATGGCATGAGCTACTCGGTGCCATCTAGTGTTAAGCATATAAAGTTATGAAGGGAGAAACTATTTCCTTGATATTCATTTATTAAGATGGTTATATATGGCTTAGAAATTGTAAAGATGTGTTTTAATTATCCGCTGTGGAATCATCCAAAGGTTACATTCATTGTAAAGTTCGTCCCAAATGGGTTCAAGGAGTGGTTGATAAGATTGTGTTTACTACTGTATGGGGTCTTGAGTAATGCAAGAGAGATACTTACATGAGCAGGATGGTAGACATCAAACTAGGGTTTTGTATGGTATGAAACCTGGAAATTTAGACATACATGTCCAAATTTTTGTGAGGTATTCCAACTTAGATTTTTCAAAGTGCACATTGATTATAGTCTAAATTGTCTTTTCATTTGAAATGTACAGTAGCTGCTACGATCATAAGTTTGTTTTTCAGCTGAAGTGCAAAATCATTTTATTATATGGTTATTAGGTTCATATTTATTTTATATCAAATTTAATGTGAAAATTTTTTTGATATGCAGGCTTTTAAATGGAATGGATAAACATTTAGTTTAAACATTAGTTTTCAGTAAAGGGAAAATTTATTGTGCGTAGACCCGATGAAATCGTGTCGAAGATTGGGATTCATTGAAAAGTTTCATGGCATAATGTTGTACATTTTAATTCTCTATCCTTGTTTTGCCTATTGTATTCTTGAGATTTCTTGATGAATTATTTGGATGATTATTTTTCAGGGATAAGGAACACGACATGGAAGATGTAAAGCCGCCTGAATTTATTCTTCCTCAAATAGATGGTGCATTTGATGATGATTTCTTCCTGTTCAAGCATTCCGCACCAATACCCAATGCAGTGAACAGGAGGGAAAACCCTGTGCCTTCAGGTAGTGCCCCAGTTGTAGAACTTAAGGCTGTGACACAAGAAATTGTTAAGGACTGTGATAAAAGGAAAGTCATGGGGTGTAGCAAAGTGAACAGTCAGACACCAGAAGATCAGAGTGCCTCAAGGTCACTAATAGATAGTGTTAGAAGAACTAAGTCTAATAGTAATAAGGAACAGCTTTTGACTAGTGTTAATGTAAATTCTGATTGCGAGGCAGAGTTTAGTGATTCAAGTGATGATTTTGTAATACCCCAGTTTGATGGTGCAAATGATATCATAACAAGGGGCGGTAGAAAGAAGCGAAGTAATCGTGCTCATCCTTTATCTCAATCTAGTGAATCTTCCCACATCTATAACCATTCGAACCAGCAAGCCTACCCTAGTTATGGTCAACCCCCCTCTGGAAATAGCAATGTGGTCAGAGATAGGAGATTGAGAGGTGGTAGACCTGAAAGCACTTCCTTGCAATCTGTGCCTTACTCTGTTTCGCCTCAGGGTCCGGTGCCTTTTTCACAATATAATAAAAACGTACCTGTTAGCCAAAATGTAGTTTCAGAACATTCGAGCCTTAACAAGAGGCACTCACAGCATTCACATAATTCTCGAAGAGACGCTACTCATAATACTCATAGTAATGCTAGAATATTATCTCAGCCTTCCAGTGTTTCAGGCAAAGGTGGTCAGCAAGAAAGCGTACCGTCGTCGTCTCGGACGTCGAGACCGGTGTACATCACTCCTCTTCCAGGTGGGGGGTTAAACAAGAGAATACCAGTGATTGGCGATGTTTATGTTGAACCCGCTATACTTTCGAACAAGGATTTAAAGGTTGCTGGTGTGAAAGGCTCACAGGTATATCTTTCTTCAGGGTTGGTGATGTCAAAGCAAACGCAATCTTTGGGACAGTCCCCTAGACGTTCGGCAGTACCTGAATCGGTGGCATCTAGGCACGAGGGGCGAGGGGCCGTAAAACAACCTTTGTCATCTTATCAGGGCAATCAGGTGCATGGTTATAACAGACATGGAAGTTATTCTGGTGGACATAATCGCCAAGAAAGCCAAAGACAGTATATGCCTTCTGACAATCCACCAGGCCCTTACCATTCCAGTGCCCCAGTTCGAAACACACGCAATAGAGACGGCGGAGTCCAGGGTCACGCCGGACAAACGAGACGCGGAGGCAACTCTGCCGGTGTTCCTGGGCCGGTCGAGGTAGTGAAGCGCCAGAATTCCAATAGTTCCTTGTATTCACCAATATCAGATGATTCAGACAGCGATGGATCACAGAATTCAAATTTAGCCTCGGAAAGCGAAGTGGCGCAATCTAGGAACAGAAGTCCAAAAGTAAGTGAATCATCGACGGGCAATGAAGACATTTTAGGACAAGCTCTCAGGCTGACCCTTGATGCCACCGACATGGAAATGGATCCAGGGGAAGAAATGACTGGTGTGCAGCATGGTGCTTCTTCAATTGAGTCGTCTGCAGCAGAGGATACTCCATCCAAAGAAAACTCTCCGTATGGTCATTCCCCATTCAGATCGAATCCAAATCACACTGACATTAGTAGGGGTCGAATGCAAGAAGGCAGTGAGCAGTACCAAGAAACCAGAAATAGCAACAAAAATGGAAATCAGAGACATGTTAGAAACAGTAGGCACCAGGCACCAGACAATCAAAAAGAAGCTGGCAGGACGACTTCACGGGAGAGAGCCAGCAGGAGAGACCACAGATCCCAGAATGTACAAAAAACTTCAAGGTAAGCGACTTAAGAAAGAACTATTTATGCCTCTTAACAATGACCTCACCATTATTTTGTTTTGAAGAATGCAGCATTATAATAAATCACTATTTTATCTGTTGTATGAAATGTAGGAAATGTACAGGGGTTTCATGTGCTACAGTTTTATTGTAAGTTGCGTAATTAAGCCGTAAATGCGTTGGTAGGGAATTTGGCATTAATTAGTATTTATCCTTTCATAAATTAAAAAACTGAGCTGAAAAAGGTTGAATTTGATTTACAAAAGACAAAAACCAAAATAGACCCCGTATGGTGTTATTGCCATTATTGCACTACAATAGTGTTATTATTATTGCTAAGCTACAACCCTAGTTTGAAAAGAAGGATGCCATAAGCCCAAGGACTCCAACAGGGAAAAAAGGCCAGTGAGGATAGGAAATAAGGAAACAAATAGAATTGTGTGCTGGAGTGTACCCTCAAGCGAGAGAACTTTAACCCAAGACAGTGGAAGACTATGGCACAGAGTTTTTTTTGCAGCGTCCTTCGGTTCATAACTGTATGTCTTTTATACCTTTCTACTTGACCTCCATTCTTGGTTCTTTCTTCCATCTTGCTGTCCAACCTCTTCCTTAGTGTTATTGCAGAGTTATTCCCCAGTTGTACATGGGGCCTAACCCTTTTACCCCCAGGCTATTTGGAAATTTCTAACCCTTAACCCCCAGGGGGTTATTTTTTTCCCAGCACATTTTGCAGTATATTTTTTTTAAATTACTCTAACAGCCTTAATTTTTGTCATAGAAAGGTCAGGTTGGTCTCATTCTCTTAGAAAATGCCTGAATATTCTCAAAAAATTATCAAAAATATGAAAAAAAAAATTTTTATAGCATATTTTTGCAAGGACGTACCGGTACGTCCATGGGGGTAAAGGGATGGCTTTTGTGAAACGTACCAGTACGTCCTTTAGGGGTGAAAGGGTTAATGGCCTCTCGATCCCAAGCACTTGGCTATATAATCAAAAGTCCTCTTATATAGGTGTCATTGTCAGTGTTCATTGGATGAGATTTTAAAGTCATTTTAATGCAAAATTGTAGAACACTCCATGTTGATAATGAATTAAGTAAAGGCTTAGAAATCTTTATGCTCTACAAGAACATTTCTTTCTGCAATGGTAGTTAAAAACAAATCCTTGAAATCAGGGAGAAATCAGGCATTCTGATTCCTTTGGTCCATGTGTTAGTCTTTATTATTAGCTTTGCTATATATCTGAATAGTTTATTTTTTTTATCAAAAATTTTGCACGTGTTGCAAGTGCAGACTGTCATTCACCGAATAGCAAGACTTGAATACTGTTTCATTATTTCAATTGTGATTCAATTTCCAATCAAGGAAAAATTTAGTATGAATTAAGTTGAATGATTCAAAAGGCATATAAATCTTTTTTGAAATATGTATCCTTTTTACTTTTTGTAGCAATTATTGAACATTTCAAGTTTAAGTTAACAATATCATTTGTATTTTTGTTAGGCATTTCATAATTTTCCTGCATTGTATTATAGACTTAACGCAGACGATGAAAAGTGATTGCTCAATAACAAATTGGTGAAAGAATGTCAGCTTTTCTATGTTCATTTAATTTCTTGATTGGTAAGAACTGCATGTTCAATGCCAGTTGTAATTATAGTACATGAAATATTACACTTACACCAACTAAAAGGAGGTCACTAGCTCAAGATTATTGTTACTCCTTTTTTAGAATCGGGAATGTCACCTGGTCAGCACTTTGATGAGATAAAGAAATAAATGCACTCTGTTGACATAATTTTTTTTTTTTCTCTCTCTCTCTCTCTCTCTCTCTCTCTCTCTCTCTCTCTCTCTCTCTCTCTCTCTCTCTCTCTCTCTCTCTCTCTCTCTCTCTCTCTCTTTCTTTTTTTTTTTTTTTTTGCACACTGCAGTTTTGGGTTTTTTTTTAAGTTTTTCTTCCAACTCTAACTTGGTCCCCTTTGTTCATTTCTTAATTTGATCTTACATTTTTTTGGGAGTATTTTTCAGTTCTGAGTTTACCTTGAGACCTCACTGAATTAAATTTTTCGTCCATTCCAGTGCCCTAAAAAATTTAATTATTTTTTCTACCTTGATTTTTAATCCTCTTTTGACTGTTAATTTCTGTATCTTTTAGACTTTTAAAACCTGCATTTTATTTATGTTAAAACCTTGACTGCAGAAAATACCCAAGGGTCCTTCTCTACTTAATATAGTTTACATTTTAGGTTCATCACTTCTATACTGTAGTTTATTTCCTTTCCTCAATGGGCTAATTTTGCCTGTAGGAGCCATTGAGCTTATACTATCCAAGATTTCCAACTAGGGTTGTAGCTTAGCTAATAATGATAATAATAATGCTTTTTATCTTCACTTTTTTTGTGAAATCAGTGAGAGATTTAATGATAAAGTAACGTCTCCGCTTCCGTGGGATTCTGGCGCCATCTATGAAGGATGTTTTCTACTGATCAATCCCTTTACTTTTACTTTTTACTTTTACGGGTTTATTTCTCGCCCTCCATCAGACAATAAAGTCTGTTCAGGCGGGCCTTGGTGTGTGGCAATAATTTCTTTCCAGTTAATATTTTGCTCTGTATCTTTGAAAGTTTTGCTAGGGTTTCCAACGATTTCACTGTCCATAATTTAGTATTGAAGAAATTTATTTCATCAAATTATATTTAGTATGGCAGAGTACAGTACTGTACTAGATTTAAAAAACACTTTTGGGCAGTGTTAGAAAGAAGAAATTTATAATGAGTTTCTGGTGAAATTTTGCATTAGCATAAAGAAAATAAGATCCATTTTAATGAATAATGGCAAGTTCAATAAAGAAAATAAGATCCATTTTAATGAATAATGGCAAGTTCAATAAAGAAAATAAGATCCATTTTAATGAATAATGGCAAGTTCAATAAAGAAAATAAGATCCATTTTAATGAATAATGGCAGGTTTATACAAGTTCAGTTCTCTAAATTTGATGTCAATCGCTTGCGAGTTTAAGAAGTAATCACTAATTGATTGATTTGAGGTTTTCTGGCATCCTGACATCAAGTAATCACTAAGAAAATTTCGCTCGGCGATTAGCGAGATGCCTTCGTAAGCTATGTAAAATTGAATTATGGCTTTATGATAAGATAGCTGATAAGATAACGATGTTAGTACAGCATAACTGATGTTGTGATCATCAGGATGAGGAAGACAGATATCAATATTAATGATTGATGTTCTGCTTAAAGTATCTTTGTATTTGTAAATGAAAGTGAAATTTTGGAAGTGTAGCGTGTTCTGTGGAAAACTGTGCTGTAGATGAGGATGAATTATGCTCGTGTTATTGGAAGTGGCGGGAAAAGAAGGTAAACAAACACATTGGAAGAGATAAGCATTGAAACATACTGTAATATTTGATACGGTATTCCATTTTCTCAATTCTTTTTTATCAAGTGTTATACTGTACAGTACAGTATTATGGAATTGTGGTGTGTACGGTCAATACTGTACTGTATTTTATACAGTTAAATTCCATGCATGATAGACCCTATATTTCCTTAAAAGTACAGTATTCTTAAAAAGGTTTTATTTAGGTATACTGTACTGTATTTTATACAGTTAAATTCCATGCATGATAGACCCTATATTTCCTTAAAAGTACAGTATTCTTAAAAAGGTTTTATTTAGGTATACTGTACTGTATTTTATACAGTTAAATTCCATGCATGATAGACCCTATATTTCCTTAAAAGTACAGTCTTCTTAGAAAGGTTTATTTAGGAATATTGGAGTGTATTATTGGCCCATTTCCTTCACACTCCTTTAGAAGGGGCTGTGAAATATGCTACAAATGCATTTATTGTGTTTTGATGTGGGTAACATTGTTGCAAAAGATTATATTTTTTAGGATGGCTTAAAATTAAGTATGATCACAGTATCAGTCTCTTGAATAGAACCATACATTTAAAAATCTGGTAGAAGGAGAGAGATTTTTTGTGGAGTAGATTAAAATTTGATGTGATGATGTGAAAGAAGAAACATGTACTGTGATAGGGAATTATTATTTATTGGTCAAAACTTCCCTTGCATTCACTTCAGGTCGAAAGCCGACGTAAGTCCGGTAGATGCTGGTGCAAAGGTAAGTACCAGGCAAACTTCAGGTCGTCATCAGGCACACAAATTTTCCTCGTCGAGAGGTAACACTTACGGAAGCTCGCCGATTTTAAATCCCCAAAATGAATGTTATCCTGACAAAATTTCTCAGCCCCTTGACGTTGGAGGGTCCGATCTCTTTGATGACTTTGATCAAATGCCACACACACCAGGTAGTTTTATTCCAGTGCACGAGCCATCGACTCCTCCCCCCCTTTTGTCGAAAGCATCCCAACCTTTACAACAGACAGAGTATATGTCAAAAACCTCAAATTGTGGAAATACTGATTGGATGAGTGACTTCGATTGCCCCCCAACGCCAGGCAATCCCGTTTCTGAATCCAGTAGCGCTTTGAAAGATTCAAGTAGGTCAGGTCCAGTTTCCAAAAAGAGTGAAAATAGGAGTAGTTCTCACGGCAGTCAGGGTAAAAATGATAGCGGTAGGTCAGGGTCCTCACTGGTCGATTCAGGGTCTGAAGGAAATGCTTCGTCTAAAAGAAAATCGCGTAAAAAGATGAAAAGATTGTTTGGCTCTCCTTCTCCACCTCCGTCAAAATCTAAAGATGATTCTGTTTCCTATCCTTCATCTAGATTAAAAAAGGAAAGTCAGGCTGTTGAAGACCTCAGTAATTCACCTCATTCAGAACAGGGCAGTAATTTTGATTTTAGTTTTCATTCTCAAGGCCGGCCTCAGACCCCGGGGTTGGGTGTTGAAGAAAATCAACCATTCCATACACCTACCCAGGTTCCACAAGGGCAAGTCTCAGATTTTATGTATGATGACATAGGTAGTCTTCCAGAAAGACCAGTTACCCCTGGTGGGGCCAGCGGTGAAGGGCCAAATATGTTCTTGAGCGAGCCGCAGAAAAATGTGTCTGGGATGCCATATGATTCGGTATTTGATTCATACTACATGATAAACTCACCGTACGAACGTCCAAGAACGCCAGGGGCGGATTCCAGTCCTGTATCTGCGTCTCAAACACCAAATGCAGAATCACCTGTTTATAGTACAAAATTACCTGACATGCTCAGAGAAATCCCTTCTTTTAAGGAGAGCAGTGACAGGGGTGACAGTTCCTCTCAAAGCAAAAGTAGCAAAGAGAAAAGAAAAGCAGCGGGAAAGGACGATGTTGTCAATGTTAGAAAAAGCAATAACTCACCAAATACAACTAACCAAAGAAACACTGAAAAGTACAAAGATCATGCTAAGCACAGAGAAGTGCAGAAGAGTAGTACTCCAATAGGTTCAGAAGCACACAGGAGGACACAAGAAGACAAAGCTGTTAAAACACCAAGTATGCAGAAATCAGATCATGTTGGACCCAGCCCTCATGAGATTAAAGATTCAAAGACAAGTGTTCCTTGGAGGCCTCAGCCTCATGGTCGCGATGATAGAGGTAGGAGGATACATCCCCCTGAGGATGATGCAAGAATAGAAAGGTCCCAGAAGCTTGCTGGAAATCGACAGCATTCAAATGTTCATGGTATGGAAGACTCCAGTAAGGGACATGATAACAATCGGTCATCATCATTTCCAGGAAATCGCCATCAGTCCCCTCAACAGAAAAGTCAGGCACGTCTTGCAGACAGCCGGTCACAATCACCACCGTACAATCGAACTGAATCACAACGGGAGGGTAGACACCGACATCATAATAAGATGCACTCATCTCATCATTCGCAATCAGGTAACTTTTCGCAATCATCACCAAGTCATCGATCTTCGCATGTGCCAGGAAACTTGTCACATTCTTCTAAAGGTAATAAGTCTGGTTCTCCTCAGACAAAACCTTCCCAGCCATCTATAAAGTCTTCGCATTCATCCGGTTTGGGGACCCAAGGAAATCCTGGAGGTAGATCTCAGTCTGCTCAAAGACCCCAGTTACCTGCTCAAGAATATCGAACAAAATCAGCCGACAGGAATGTAAAGCAACATGGACAGGGAAATTGGCAACAAGGTTTTAGAGAAAACAGACCACAGCCCCATGACAATCAACCATACTCTAGTCAAGAAAGTGGGCCTTCAACTCTGCAAGGTAAACATGACCAGTATTCACAAGGAAATCTATCATCATCTAGTAACAAATATCAAGCTCAAAGTGGCCAGTCTTTATTGGGTGAAGGGAGACAATCACAAACTAACCAAAGTGTTCAGGAAGAAAGGTCTGATGGAATGCGACTACAGACAGCACGTGGAACTCGTTCTCCTTACCATCAAGGAAACAGGCCAAACTCATCTCAGGGAAGGATACATTCAGCTCAAAACTCTAATCTTCAAGTTCCCCAAGGTGAGCGGCCACACAGTTCTCCTAAATTTCAGGGTCAGTCTCCCAAAAATCGAGCACAGTCGTTATGTGCCTCCCCAAAGCTGTCCCAGTCTCATTCTTTAAAAGCATCTCAGTATTCCCCCAAGAATCCGTCGTCGTCACCTCGGCCCCGTTCTCAACCAACCAGGGGCAGCCATTCTCCAGCTGTGGATCCACCTTTACTTTCGCATGGTGAAAGTGTTAAATCTTCTAGTTCTTATTCTCCTCACAGAAATATTAGTGGCCATCAGTCAGTCAAAAAGGGTCAAAGAAAGGAAGAAAAATCTGTGTCGCCTTCAATGGCCAGGAAATGGCCTTATAATGATGGTTCTGCCTATTCTCGTCCAACCGGTGGCCAGGACACAAGCAGTGCAACTCATTCGCATGATAGATCTCATCAAAGTAGACTGACGCAGTTTCAGAAGACTCAAAACTACACTCAGCCAAAAGAGAAGATGTTGAAATCCATTCCGTCGCTCGCTTCAAGTTTCTGTAAAGCCAAAACAGATGTAGGAATGAGCTCAGAAAGTCTTAAAAAACCTGTAAAGCCAAAGCCAATACTTAAAAGAAGTTCCTGTGAGGAGGCAGATGGAGAAAAACCGGGTTTAAAGAGTAGATCGTCAATAGAAGATAATGAGGCTATAAATTCTTTGATCAATGCACCTTTTCCATTAATGAGCCCAATGCCATGTACACCAGCACCCCACAGAGATGACAGCGGCTCTGTCTCAAGTCTTGATGTCACTGGTATTCCTACAATGGAGAAATTACAACCTATGATGAGCCCCATAGCACAGACCCCTTGTCATCAGCCTTCCGAAAACAATTCTTTACGCTTAAACCCAGCCAGCCCCCAATATTCAGCCAGTCTTTCTGGTTCCATCACACCATCGCAGTCTCATTCGTTCACATTACCTCCTGCTCTTGATCCAATGATGAGTCCCATCCCTCCAACTCCTGCCCGTGTAACATCCCCATTCAGTGTCAGTCCCATGCCAGTGCTTCCTTCGTTAATGGGACCCATGATTAGTCCAGTTGCTAACACTCCAACTCACAGTATCCCTGAGAGTTTTTCAATGACAAATTCTTTGCTCAGTCCAATGCCAGATACGCCTCGTAGGGGAAGTGAAGGTGACGAGTGTACTCCGGCCAGCGGAACCCCTAATCACTTTAGCTACCAAGAAGCAGCACATCATCTTTCTGTGCAACCTTTAATGAGTCCTATGCCAAATACACCTGCTCATATCATGGAGTCCCACACTCAACCCAATTTAAATCCGGATAATATGACAAAAACATCTGTAACGGACCTAGCAAAAAGTCCTATTCCTCCTTCACCTACCTATATCGATGACGACGATTTCCGACACCCATCGATGCCTGTTTATCCTTCAGTGGGACCCCCTGTCAGTCCAATGCCCAACACCCCTACTCATTACGGTAGTGATAATGATGTTTGCATGCCCAGCCCCTTACCTCAGTTACCCTCCCCAGGTCCGTTGATAAGTCCTTTGCCTCACACGCCATCTTATGCTCTTCAGTCATCTCTTCCTCGCAAGTCACCATTGTATATGCCATTCACCCCGAATGCATATTTGCCACAGACTCCTGTGCATACTCCACAGACAGCATTTGACAATCAGCCAACTTTTCCCTCTTCTCAGCCACCTACAGGGAGTACACAGAGTGTAAGTGACTCTGTGCAGGGTGACCAGACTTCTGGAACTTCATCCACACAAGAACCAAAGGCAGTATTTATGACACCCCTTCGGGAGCCAATCACACCATTGACACCTATGGAAAGTATACCCTCACCTCAGCAGCCCTCGCATACACCCTCTCACAATCATCCTTTGTCATCACCTGTTGGCAGCTGTGTGGTATCTTCCCAGTCTTCTTTGCCACTTTCCATAGCCACCATTTCTTCCCCTGTAGTTCCTTCAAGAGCCCCATTAACACCACTTGCCAGAAGTGGTCAAGAACAGTCTCTTCAGACTACAGTCACATCTCCCAGCTCATCCTTACCTGCAAGTCCATGTAGCCAGAAAAGTCAAGATAATCAGTATAGTCCGTTACCTGTTTTACCAACTGTACCAAGTTCTGTTTTAAGTCCAGTGGCCAAAACACCTTTACACATTTCCCAAATTTCACCTCGACAGTCGCTGCTAGAGCCTCGGGAAATTAATGCCGATTCCGTGGTGAGTGAGTCTCCATCTTACACAGCAGCGGAACCAAAGCCAGTCGGTCAATACAATTCTTCTACTTCAATTTTTGATGATCCTTCAGTTACTCCACGGTCTGAAGTAATTTCTTCGCCTATCAGTAATACAGAAGTTCAACAAAAGACGGATCTAAACCTACCAGCATCATCGTCTCCCACTCCTGGCAGTGGTAACAACTTAGATATCTTATCTTCCACTTCCTCTTTTTCACCAGCATTTAATTCCAAACCAACAGATTCTCCAGCTCATTCATTCCTTTTGAGTCCTATTTCCTCTTCTGTAAGTCAGAAAACTTCTGAAAAAAGTGCAGAGACTCAGTCATTACAAGCTGGAACAGGAGATTCTCTTGCAGATGGGAATATTTTAGTTGCCGTCACAACACACACCACCACCACGCTTCCAGCACAGACAATGACAGTTTCGATCAGTCTTCCATCTCAAGTGGATACAGTAAATGTGCTCGGCCTTTCAGGTGAGCAGATACTTCCGGTAAATAATTTACCTCAGCCTGTGACTATTGCATCTAATGTCAACGCCCCTGGTGGTCATATTACGTCGCCCATCTTATGGTCGAGCATTGCTCCGTCATCCTCGCTAGGTATTTGTGCTTCGGACCCCACTCAAGTCTCTGTGGTTTCTTACTCGTCTTCCCCATCTGCTTCAGTGATTCATAGCAGTAGCACAACTAATACATTCCTTTCGGGAGTGGAGGCTGTTGTTAGTATGCCAAGTCAGGGGTCTAATATAACACCTTCTGTTACCTCATCCCCTAGTATATTGAAAGCAACTTTGACTTCAAAAAGCAGCGGTAATGATAATAGCTCACCATCGCTTTCAAATAATCTGGTAACTTCTGTTTCTGAATCGATGTATTCAACCACCATGCCCTTATTACAAGCACAGCTGAGTGCTTCTGCAACTCCAGAGACAAGGCAGGAGTCCCCAACCACAGTTCCTGCTGGCGAAGAACAGAAGACTGTACCTGTCATTCTGTCACAGCCTGATGGTAGTGTAGATGCCATTTCCACCTTGTATGCACCTCCTATGATTTTGATGCCACTCCAGATTATGCAACAGGATGTATCTTCCATGCCATTTGTCATAACACCTATGGTTTCCGGGACTGAGACTCAAGTTAATCAAACATCTAGTGCTGTATCCGTGGGATCAGTAGATACCATGAATGCAGCATCGGTCAATCTAAATCAAACTGAGAATTCACTTATTGGGTCTAATTTTCAACTTCCTGTTGCAAATACTGCAGCTGTTGCAAACCTTCAGGGTCTTCCATACACTGAAATTATAACTCCCTTGAGTAATGGTGGTTCTGGTAATGTACTAAATATTGAGCAAGCTCCTCCTCACCAAAATAATTTGTTCAGTTGTGTTAGCGGTTTGCAGGAACAGACAGAAGACGACAGTGTGAATAGATCATGCTCGGGGAATGAAGAAAAAATTGACATAGTGCAGCAGGCCTTTCAAGAACTGGGCAGTTTTGACACTGACTGTGTTAAAGATTTGGTTGATGAGCTGAGCCTGCCTTCTTTTCAAGAAGGCGTTGAGAAACCTGACGTCATTCCGGAAAGTAACGCCGAAGATGTTGAAAATCAAGAAAATACAGTTTCTGTGGAGAAAGAGTCTTGCATGTCTGCCGAGAATAGCAATGGCAGTCCCAAATCACCACCTGCAGAAAATAATTCTGCCCCATGTGAATTACCAAAAGAAACGACCATGCTACCTGTTCTTATGACATTAGAAGCTTTGTGTCAGGAGGAGTCGGATAAGAATTCGATGTCGGAGAAGGACAAGGTTGAAAATGAAAGCAAGGAGGCAAGTAATTTGAATAGTGATAATAGTACTATACTTACCCAAGAAGAAAAGTCTGATGTTGGAGATGGTCCTTTTAGCAAGGATGAGAATAAAAAGTTTGCTGAACAGTCTATAGATAGAGATTCAAATATCGAAGGAGAGGGATCTCTTCCAGCTGTTATTTTAACAGAGGTCCCTCAAAAAAATCAAGAATGTATTGCAAACTCCCAGGTTAACTCTCAGGTCAATGACATTGTGAGTACTCCTCAAGAAATGGTTTTCTCTAACAATTCCTCCCAGACTCCAAAATCAGTGAATAACAATAACTCTGAGCTTATAGAGAGAAATTCCCAAGAAACTTCGAGTGATTTTGTCCAAGACAGGTTTTGTAAATCGCCATTGGCTATGCATAGCAACACTGAGAATCGTAACGAGTCGAAGCTTAGTCCAGCCAATCCACTTTCCATAGTGCCCCCATTGGTGGAGAGGGATGCAGACGAAGTCTCAACAGTAGATAAGAGTGCGTATCAGACAGCAACTGCAACTTTACCAGTTTTTCTCAACATGTCTGAAGCTTTAAATGTGCAAAATGAAACTCTTACTGAATGTCCAGCTGAGAATCCCCCCTCATCATTAGGAACAAGCACCCACTTGCCCTCTCCACATCAGGTTGTTCCAACTATTGATGAGACTATTCAAAGTCCTTCAGAAATATCGGTCACTCCTAAATCCGCTGCAAGTCCCCAGCTCGTTCGTAGCTGTAGATCTTCCGTGACTCCACCAGTGACAACATCTTCATATGTTTTCTCTAAGATGAGTGTTTCACCTAGAGAGAATGTACAAACTGTGGTTCCTCAAGTAGCATTTTCACCTGTCTCTTGTAGTTCCATACCCTCTGTTGTATCAAATGTCACACACAGTTTATCTTCGCAAAGTACATCACGGGCGTCGCCTGCAGGTCTCATATCATCTTGCATTGTTACTGATACTCCAGTTGCTATTTCCACTGGGCATTCAATCCCTGTTACATCAGACAGCAGTTTTTTACCGCTTGCATCGAGTCCGCAATATAGAAATTCATCTGCAGGTGTCAGTCAGATTTCTCCAACAAATGTGAAAAACTTACAGTCATTGCCTCGTCCTTTATCTGCGCAAGGAAGTCCCAGACCGCCACAGTTTATAGGTAAACATTTTCCATTGCAGAACACAAGAAATTTTATGCATCCTGAACGTGGGGTATCGCCAAGTTTTATTTTGAGAAGCGAAGATCCCAATGCTCCATTGAGGGGTCCCATGTCTTTGCCACCTTCTCCAATAAGAACTCCTCTTAGTTTTAAGGAACCTTTAAAGTATGCGTCGTCACATGCAAATGTTCCATTTACATTGCCTGTTACTGAGTCTCAAGACCAAACCGTAGCATCTGTTTCACAAATGATGGCTCCAACCAGTTATTCATCCGAAGAATCCAAAAGGTTGATGGACTTGTCAGTTACAGTGACTGCTGTTGCCAAATCTGATGTTGTGACTGTTACAACTGTATCAGCTAGTCCTGTTGCTTCTGTTTCCCATTTGTTGAGTACTACACCCACAAAGAGTTTGAATTTATCCACAGTTAATCCCAGCCACATAGCTCTCACTTCGACAGTACCGAGTCAAGTGTCTTTGTCATCGCCTCTATTCAGTCCTATGTCCTTTTCATCAAGGGAGCCCAGCCAGGTGTCTTTGCCGTCAACAGGCCAGAGTCAAGTGTCATTGCTGTCATCAGTTCCCAGTCATATGTCTTTGCCAGCATCAGCTTCCAATCAGATGTCTCTTTCATCAGCAGTTCCCAGTCATGCTGCTCTACCTTCGCCACTGCCCAGTCATATTTCTCTTTCCTCGACAGCTTCCAGTTACGCACCATCATTCCCCAATCGTAGCCCTCTGGTATCGCCCATGCCCATTCCTCTGTCTGTTTCTTCAACACTACCCGGTAATGCAACTCTGCCGTCGTCATCAGTTCTCAGTCATGTGTCTCATAATCCAGCAGTGGCCAGTCATTTGTCATTATCTTCATCAATGCCAGGCAGTGTATCCATTTCGCCATCAGTTATGAGCCATGCATCTCTTTCATCGACAGTACCCTCAACTGTACCCATTTCTGTGTCATTGCCAATGCCTTCTCCAGTGTGTTTACCTTCATCAGTGCCCAGTTACACAACCGTGTCCTCGTTAATGTCTAGTCATGTATCTCTGTCATCGACATTACCTGGTCATTTGTCCTTGTCATCTGCAATACCTGGACATCAAACCATGATGTCAACAGTCCCCAGTCATTTGTTATCTCTAGATAAGACTATTCCTCCAAGCGTACCAATGTCAGTATCAAATATGTCCTTGTCATCGGTAATGCCTAGTCCAACATCGGTTTCCTCATCGAGTTTGTCAAGAGCACCCAGTCATATCTCTGTTTCCCAAGCATTGCAAAATCATTCTCCTATTACATCATCAGTGTCTAGCTTCACAACTTTAGCATCTGCAATGCCTGTCAATTCTTCTTTGTCATCTTCAATGCCTGGTCACACTTCACAGCCATCATTGTATTCCAGCATTTCCTCCATCACATCATCATTGCCCGCTTCCGTGTCTGTATCATCAGTTGCACCCAGCCTTACAGTCTTACCGGTTTTGCCAAGCCAGACTTCTCAGCCAACAACAATGCCCTGTCCTGCGTCCCTTTCCTCAGTATTGTCTAGTAGTCACGGTGGCAGAGAAACACCGCTAGTAAAGATGGCACGTATCGTATCGCCAAAGATTTTTAGCGATGCTCATGCCTCTCTGAATGCAGAATTCAGCAATTCAGATAAAGTACTCAAACAAGATTGTAGGTTTGCCAAGATGGTTTCCATCGCATCAAAGGATTTTCCACCGAAAAGCTACAGCACAACAACTATCGCTAGTAAAGTCATGTTAAGTGGTTCCACAGCCCATACAAATACTTCTAGCAATAAACCTATTTATTCATTACCCTTGCATGGAACGGAAGTAAATCAATCTCAAGGGGTTTTGGAGGAAATTGAACCATCCCAACCAAAAGCACATATGATAAACAACTTGAAGAAGCGTTTCATACGCAAGTCTCACAATCTAACACCCGAGGGATCTCGTTCTGTTGAACCTTTGAAAGGGCCGTTCTTCAATGAATCCAAGTCAGACGTTGGTTCAAAAGTTGGGCCGGTTCCTCTCTCTTATGAAAATTGTAGCCGTAGAGGGCTATCTCCCAGCCCACAGCCTAATCGATTTGAGATTTATCCCCCTACTACAGACCATACTAGCCATCCCTCTATAGTTCCTAGGCCAGGTACATTTGATTACGGAGCACCTGTATTAAGGGATGGGAGTTCTGTGCCTCAGATTGCACCGATTACTCAGACAAGACAGAGCACTCCAGGTTTGCAGGTAGGGACAACTGGTCCGAGTCCAGTAGTTGAACCTGATGCAAGGTCAGTAGATTCTCTTGGTTCTGTTGGGGTTGAGTTGCAGATTCCATTTTCCAGTTGCTCATCTGTTGGTAGTGACCAAGAAATAAGGAGCTTAAGGACTCCTCAGGGCTGCGTGCGCCGTATTGTTGAATCCCCAAGTTCAATCAGTTCAAAGAGTAGAACCGACTGGTCATCTGAGAGTACCCCAAGTACGCCTCTTAAAGTTCCGGTTTCTTCCCCCAGTTCAGAACCCCAAGGTCAGCAAACATCCCCTTTGGCATTGGTTATTCAAAAAGGCAGCGACAGCAAAGTAATTCCTCCCATTTCACATTCATATCCCAAGAAATATAATGTTGAGCTTTATAATGAAGGACCCCTCCTTCAGACTTTAGTATCACAGCGGAGACCCTATGGTAGTAACGAGCAGACCCGTCCACTTCGTAAAAGATCAGTAACAATGCCGGGAGATTCTGTGGAATCTGAAGTCATGCCTTATCCAGGAAATCAGAGCATACCTTGCCTGAGGGTTACACCAAGTCCTGCCATTAGTAAGAGCAGTTCACCTCCACCCCCACCTCCATCAAAAACAGTCATTCATTCAATGGCACCTCCGCCAAATGGATCAGGTGTCATGCCTATACAGCAGCCTCCTGACTGGGGTTATCGCATGCCTGTCAACAGGTTTCCAGACCCTCATGCGAAAGATCGATTACATAGAGATTCCGTTTTTAAACCAAGGAATTTTGATTTCCCTCCTGATTCTATGATGGGCTTAGATCCGGCTCATCAACATATAGCTAGGTATGGAGCACCCTCTCGAACTCATTTTCCACCGAAAGAGGAGCCGGTTTCTTCCCAAGCTCTGAGCAAGGAGGAGGGTAATCAGTTACGTTGGAGGGCAGGATTTAAGTACCCGGAACAACCTTTCCCACCATTAGAATCAATACCCCCAGATTACGGTAGCTGGCCTGTATTGTCTAGGCAGCTACACATGCAGGTCAGACAACCCTATCTTAACTCGCAGTGTATTTCAAGGGTTCTTTACAATCAGCATCCTCCTGTGGAGTCTTATAACTCTCCCCTTGTGTCAGTACAGCACTATCAGCATGAACCGAGTTTGGCAGTGCCAGAAAAATCCTACGCCAGCGCTCAGAATCTCCATTCGGATCATAATAAGGAAAGCGAATCTAAGGCATGCCAAGAGAACTCTCCTGAGGATAGCCCAATTAATGTAGTAGATTATATTCCACCTGAGATCAATATTCCACCTTTATCAGATTCAGAGGAGGCGTGTGTAATAGAGAGTTCCACTTTAGAGGGACTAGGGAAATCACTTCACAATATATCATCTCAAAAGCAATTCGTTGAGGGCAGGATGGAAGCTACAGTATCGGGAAAACCACATCACTTGCTAGGAAGATCTAGCGAAGAAAGATCGCCCCACTCATCAGATGTAAATCAGCCCTCAGTACACTCCAGTTCTACAAATGTTACTCGCTCGGCTGATGGTACGGCAGATATTGAAAGATCTGTTGACACCGGTCGAATTTCTGTAAGTCGAGCAGTGACCGTAGATTGTGGTAACAATAGCTTGTCTTGTAACACAGCAAATGTTCATCCCCTTAGTGCGAAAACTACTTCGAGTTATATGCCACCAACAACGGATTATCAGTTCCCTCATGGACCGCAACTATCGGAAGAGGGGGCTCGGCCAGAGCAAGTTGGTAAGCTTGGTAAATTCATTATGCGGTACATCCGGGGTTCCACTGACAATCAGCGGACAGAAACAAGTACTCCTCACTCTGTAATTATTGACGAGACAAGTAACTCTATTGATGACTGCCAGAACCGTACAAGAGATGAAGTCCAGATGAATATGAAACAGGAATCTCAAGTCTATAAGGAGTCAAACTTTGATGATGGTGTGTGTGGTATACAGCAGAGTGATATAAGCAACATGCACCCGGAGACAGAACGGCATTTTGAACGAGGTTTCAAGAAAAGTATTTCATCCAAATATGAGGATAATCAATCTGGTGAAGTAGATATGCCAGAAAGTGAAATAGATTTCAATGTAAGTGAGACAGGAATTCCCCAAGAAGTAATAAATGCAACTAAAACTGAGGTTGCACCTAGTAGCCCTGATATTCTACCAGACAGATTCGACAAACTTCCTTTGGAATCCAATAGATCTCCTCTTAGCTGCGCCAAGTCTCCTATCGTTACTAGAAGGACTCCCGTTATTTCAGAGAAGTCTCCTTCTGTAGTTGCGGCTAATTCTCCTCTCACTGTAAATTCTCCGGTAGAAACTATCACTCAGGTTGATAAGGGGAAGCTTCCCGATGAAGCTGTCAAGTCGCCATGTAAATCCAGTCCTCAAGCATGGAACACAACAGCAATGTTGCAGAATGAACCAGAAACACTAGACTGTGACAGCGGTAGACCTAGTGATTCAATTACACAGAAAGAAGGAGAAGGGGACGTATCCAATTCTGCAACGAACTTCTCTTTCGAAAGAGACACCAGGTTTGAAGCCGAGAAGAGTTCGGCCGAAGAAGCGACAGGTTCGGTAGCAGCCGCTCAAGAGAAAGCCCCGTCCTTTGACCCGCTAGATGAGACTATATCGCTTTTAAAGGGCATAGTTGGTGGATCAAAGGATCAGTCTCTCTTAGAAGTTTTTCAGAAGGAAGGCACGGGCGATAAAACCCCTAGAACCAGCGATTTTGCGAAAGTGTCTGAGAGCTCTGCTCTGCCTGTGTCTCCTTGCCCGTCCTTCCCTCAGGAAGACAGTGATGCGGACTCGTGCCCTAACATTCACTCTAGTAGAATATTAAGCAGAAGAAGTAGCTCATCAAGCCAGGCAAGTATCCCCACAAGTTTTTCAGGCCATTCTCCTCCGCCTTTTTCTCCTCCTCGTGCTTCTGATTCTTCGGACGATGAGGTTGCTTCTGTTACTGAAATTAGCCCAGATTGTGCTTCAAAAGACCAGAGTGTGGTTATTAATGAGAGTGTTCTTACCTCTGGAAGTTGTTCACTCCAGAAAACAGAGGAAGTTGCTGAAAATAGAATTGGCGGTGATCGGCAGATTATCAGTCTCAGAACTGATCTTTTGTCAGCAAATGAGAAAATTTCTGATGTTCCCTATTCACAGAGAGGAGATGCTGATAGTCACTCTGATAAAAATTCTTCAACCAAAAATGGGACCAGCTTTGAAAAAAGTGAGATCACCTCTGCAAAATATTTGAGCAGCTTGGGAAAAGATGTCTGTTCTGAAAAAAGTGAGTCAAGTGTAACAAATTTGGCTATTCCTTCGCATCCCGCCTTGCATAATCAAGATTCTACTATGCCATCTCCTGAGCATCCTCCCCAAGATTTTACTAGCAGCAGTGTCCCATCGCCAGTCCCAGCATCAAACGCAGGCTTCCAGAAGAAGCAGGATTGCGATGACCATGATAACCAATTACCCGGTCATGAGTGTCATGAATCTCCCTTACCTAATCAAGGGACAGAAGCCAGAGACACTGACTGTACACTACCAGAACAACAAGTTCCAAGTAATCTTTTACATCGACAACAGCCAAATCATGGAGACCACAGTATTGGTGTAAATGCTAATGTTAGCTCTGGTTTGAATGAAGAAGCTGCAGGTGTTCCAAAAATAAGGCTCAAGTTACCAACAAAAGGAGCTTTAAAAGCTTTCAGCGAAGATTTGTTTCTGCAGTGCAAACCAGACAGTAGTTCAGAAGTAACGTCAACTACTCCAGATCAACCAGAAAGAAAGGTAGATAGGAGGAGGAGGCAAAATAAAAAGGTCCCTGTAAGAAAAGCAGCACCAAGGACAGGTAGGACCGTCGCAGGTGTAACTGCTGGTAGAAAAAGAAAAGTGTCTTCTGGTAAAGGACGGAAAGGTGACGTGGAAAGTGTTGTTGGTGATATTAGCAAGCCAATGTTAGTCACCGATGAGCTGCCAAAGGATCAAAAGATAGCTAAGGAAAAAATACCCAAATTACAAAAACCAGTAGAGAGTTCTTTGCCAGTTCTTCCAGTAGCTCACGAGAACGTTGCACCACCAGAAAAACCAGTCCTGAGAGGTAGACGAGCAAAAGCTAATGTGTCATATAAGATGTACTTTGAAGTTGAAACTCAGCCGGCTGTGCAGATGCCTGTACCTTTAGCAGCGAGTTCCTTAAACCATCCTCTCACTCAGGGAGCACCTGTACAATCTAATCAACTTCAAGGTGTTGTTCCAGGCATCACCAACGTAGCTCCACAAGTAAAGCGAAGACCAGGACGTCCACGAAAAATCAAGGAAAATTCTATACCATGTCCAGTAGTCTCAGCCGTGTCCCAGTCCTCAAATTCAGAACCTGTAGGTGATACCATGGGAACAAACACCAATCCTGCCAGTGTAGCCTTATTCCAGGATACTTGTGGGACATCTACAGCAAAGGTTAGCCCAGTGATGAAAAAGCCTAGAAAACGCGCTCCAAAGCAATCGGTTTTATCTTTAGACGGTCAAACTCAGAACCAGAATTCTGCTGCCTTTACAAAGAAAGGAAAGTCCATGTTGAACTTCCAGGATTCTACTGAAGGGGACAAGAACAGTAGTGCAAGTGCCAATACCCTGTCTTATTCAAATCCTGGAGCATCTATTCCCGAGTCCCCCTGTGTGTCTCCCAAACCTGAGCTGACAGTTGTTGGGAATAAAGACTCTACTTTGAGAATAACTATTAAACGCACAACACCAGCCAAGAGACCTGCGAGTACATCACCTGCTAAAAATTCTCCAAAACGAAAAAGGAAATTAAAATCACCGGAAGGCAGTACTGATGCCATTGGTAAGGGGAGTAAAATGTCCAAGGAACTGAGTAGTGAGTTACCAAATGTTCCCATAACATCTCCAGAGTCCGTTCCACTTCATTTTAACCCGCATGATCCGTTGGGCATCGATACAGGGGACCCATCCAGATCGTCCAACAACGTTTATGAATTTGGTGATGATATGAGTGAAGAGGACATTCCTGTTGCCCAGAGACAGGAAAGGCTTCGAAGGAAGAAGAGTTCGACATTTAAGAAAGCTCAGGAAATAGTTCGTAATGCTATTAGGACGCCACGAAGAGAACGAAACTTTAGTTATATAAGGACCCCTATTCGCACTCCTGGCTATTCTATGTACACGCCTGTACATCGCATACATTACACAGGTCCTGGGTCAACTCCTCATAATTTCCTACAAGATGGTCTCAAGTTGAAGCTGATTAAAAAAGATTTAAAGCAAATAAAGAAACCGTCCCATGAAAAGCAAATTATCCTGAGAATTAAGAAACCCCTCATGACTGATGTAGGTGAGGAAATTACACAACAGAATGATGACATACATAGTTCATCCCAAGAGTTGCCAGAAGGTAATAACGAGAAGAGTCAGAAGGAAGATACTGACAGAGGAAGTGCACCCACTTCTGAAGAGAATATACTGCCTAACACCGAAAGTGTTGGGACTGAGGTGTGCGTAGACGACTCTCCGTCCGCAGTGCAGTCAGAGGATGCTCCAACATCTACCACTGAATCATCTTTGAGAAACGATGTTGAAAATCTGAAGGGAGTGGCTGTGTCTGAATCCAAGCCTTCATTATCTAAAAAGGGGGCTTCAAATAAAGATACTCTGAGTAATTCTGATGGTTCTCTTGATCTTACGAAGAGGTCATCGGCCATTTCCCCGTCTGGATCCAAATCTTCAGTTTCTAAAAAAGAAGCTTCTAAAGATAAGCCTAGTAATGCAAACAGTTCAGTTGAAGAAACTCAGGAAAAGATGCCCGCCATCCCTACATTGATCATAAAGAAATCTGCTACGTCTGGATTTTCTTCAACATTGGAAGCAAGTGATCGCGTTAAGTCGCATGCAGTTCCCAAAGTTAATCTTTCGGATGATGGCTTTGTGATACCCCCGTCACCAGCACACGTCATGTTAAAGTTGAGACGTTGCAACTCTCACTGGGAGCAGGAAAAGAACGCAGATGACCTTGAGGAAAATCCTGACCAGTCATCTTTACCAAATCCTGCAGAGGAGGAAATGGCAGAGGACAGTAATAGTACAGAATCAGCACCTTCTAAAGAGAGAGATCAAGAAACTTCAGAGGCAGCAGTTGCAAAGTCTGTATGCACTCTAAAGATTAAGATAAAACCACCGAGTGCTCTTACTCCTGAGAAACCCAGTTCTAACTCTGATGGTAAGGGAGGGAATCATGTAGGAGTTAGTGAAAAATCGCCGGAGTTCTCTGACAAGGAATCTCGGATGCAAGGAAAGGGCGAAGAAAGAAATCAAGAGAATGCTCGTAATTTAAATAATTCTTCGCAACAAATTGAAAAGGAACTTGATCCCACGGAGAGATCGCAATCAAGTTTAGAGACTGGAGCTCGGTCATCAGAAAGACCGAAAGGTACTTCATCAAAGTCCTCACCACCAAATCAAAGGTCTGCTAGAGGTTCAAGTTCTTCACTTTCACCAGGGAAGTCTTCATCAGTGGACACTTCAAAATCTGAAATCTCCAGTAACCAAGAGTCACCCTCATCAAAAATTTCACCGTCAGTATCTCGTGTTTCTTCTCAAGATACTGCATCACTAGTGTCTACTTCCTCTCTTGCTGTTTCTCCACAAACTGCTCCATCTGGTACTTCCCCAAAGTTATCTGCTTCAAGGGTGACCCCTCCACAGGTTAGGTGCCCCTCACCGCAGGTGGCAACACCTAGGTCTACAAGATTCCGGTTAGACTCTGTGGAGGTAGAATTAGCAGCTATTCTGGGATCCCCAACAAAAGGGTCCGAGAGAATTACAACTCCAGATTCAAGGGCTATGAACGATGATGATTTAGAAGCCCTTTTTGGTGATGGCAGGGCGCTCAATTCAGAGCAAAGTACAGATGAGGATGTCACCGTTGAGCCTGGCAATTCCTCTGTTAAATCTAGAACACCATCTCAAAGGTCTCCAAACAGTCAGGCTTCAACTGATGTAGTTGATTCCTCACCAGAAGGGAATGTGCCACTTCCTACAGATTTAACATTAAATACATTTCATGTAAGTGATGTGAAGCTCAGTACCCCTCCAAAAGTCATTTTAGAGAAACTTTCCCCCAAAATTCTGAATTCAGTGAAGAGCACATCGCCCGTGCCATGTGAACAAAGACTCCTTGCTCCTAAAAAGGCTATGCGTCGAAACTTTAGGTATTCAGGCTCTCAGAAAGGGGAGGATTTGCCTCAAGAGGTGGTTGATGACTCCGTAACACCTCCTTTATTATATACTACCAAGAAGGATGAAATGAAAGGTTCAACGAGAGTGAAGAAGAGAATTTTGTCCAGCCCGTTGGAAGAAAGCGGCAGTAAAAAGCTTCGTAGAAGTGGGCGGAATGCTAAATTACAGGACGGTGGTTCTCCGCTGTTACTAAAACTTCAGAAAATTGCCCAAGAAAGAGAGAACACTGAAAAAGAACTTGATAACGAAACTTCAGGAATAGAAATTCCTTTAGAGACTGCACAGTCTGATTTGATAGGTAAGGGAAATGACGATCATGCCCTCAAAAACAACTTGGGAAAGAAAAGCACTTTGTATAACAAGGAGGTTATTGTAGGTGAAAAATCATGTAAACTTTCATTGGAAACTAGCAGGACCTCAAATGATTCTTGTGTGGCCGAGTTGAAAGGAAACGGTAGACATGGTCAAACTTCAGATAAAGAGAGTGTAATAGGTGATGTAGATAAATGTGACAAACAAGGGGAGACCTGCAATATACAAGGTAAAAGTGAGTTGAATGAAAGTGTTTTGGCTTCTTCAGAAAATGTTGGAAGCAAGCAATCAAACCTTGATGGGAAAAGTAAAAAGAAAAGTAAAGAAGCAGGTAGACATTCAGAGCAGAGCAGCGCATCTTGTTTAAAGTCCGCAGGAGATGAAGAGGAAAATAGAATTTGGGAAACGGGGAAGAGCGGTAAAACAGGTAATTCAGAAGCTTCTAAAAAACACCCAAGGCAAAGTATCAGGTTGCGGAGGCAACATACACGGGAGGATTCGGGTAGAAAGGTTGTAAAATCAAGAGCCATTATTGACACCTCCAGCGATTCAGATGATCCCCGCCCAGAGATTTCAGTTAAGAACAAAAATCCGAAGAATACCAATACTGCCAAGGAAAGGAGGAACGAAAAGATAAAGAGAAAGAAATATAGCATCGATGATGATGGTACAATTGATCCAGATATTAATAAGAAAACTGTGAAAAATTTAATCTTCAATAATGCCACTTTTCAAGCAGGCATCAAAAGACTCTGGTATCAATCATCGAGTGAATCCGAGGAAGCAGGCCTTCAGGAGCAGCCTCAGGAAAGTTCAGAGAATTCTCAGTCAAAGTCAATCAACATTGATCTAAAACTTAAGAATGTTAGCACTGGAATCGAAGTTCCAATAGGTGCTGATGCACGGGAAGAAGGTTGTAGGAATGAAGCCGAAACTTCTCCTCGTGAAACCAGATCTGGCAAATTTGGTGAAAACAAGGAGACAGATGAGAGCATTTCGATTAAGAAAACTGCCGTAGTGAAGGAAAACAAATCCCCTGGTGATCTTGGCACAAGAAATGGAGGTAACTTGGGCAAAGCGACACCAAATGACTTTGACGAAGTCGAGGGCTCATGTAGCTCGAGTAAAAATACTAGTGAAGTTGAAGGTATTGAAACTAAGGGTCAACCCAAGACTAAGGCATCAAAATTATCTTTAAGGACTTCTGTGTCTGTCGACATGGATGAATTAGAAGAGTCGTTGAGGCAGTTCGATAGTATTGATCCAGAACCATCAGCACCACTTGCAGTTGTTACCAGAAGTAAGAGAAGAGTTGGTCAAACACTATCATTAGATCACACAGAGGAATGTATGCAGACGCACTCAGAAACACAAGGTGGAAGTAGAAGTACAGTGCGGCTTACAAGGAGCAGGAGCCTGGAGAAACCTAATTCTAGAAAACAAGACTCGCCAAAGGAAAGGAGGGAGAAATCAGCTGATTCAGGGAAAAGGAATTCTCCATTATCAGACTTGAAGAACATAAATGTCGTATCTTCAAGCGTTTGCAGTGTTCAGTCTTCCTCTGTTAAGTCTTCTTCAGGCGCAGTCACGAAAACTAATGTTTCAACTAAAGAATCTCATTTTTTTGAGAAACACAATGAGGAAAAAGATCTCACAAGCAGTCAGACACAAGGGGAAAGTGCATTGACTGGCGAACCCAGTTTTGAAAAGGGTAAAGAATTGCCCCATGTAATTGACAAGACTGCTGTAAAATCCAAGAGGATTATAAGAAAAAGCAAAACGAGTGTTGACAAAAGAGAAGATTTGGAATTGAGCAAACCGGCTCAGCAACTGATAGAAAGTACTTCCCTGGATTTAGTGGGAAAGGGAGGCGACCAAAATACCAGCAAGCCAGTTACTCGTACAAGATCTGCCAAGGTCTGTCTGAAACGTGCGAGTGGGTTTGATGCAACTCCTGAAGATGATACCATTCAGAATGACGGTAGTGATTCTAGTGACATCTGTGAGTCTGAGTCAAATACACAAAGACCAGTATTAAAAAGTAATAAAAGTAACACAGTTTTGGAAAAGGGTAAAAGTAATAGTAATGCAGAAGAGTCTAAGAACCGTGGGAAAGTTGCTGTGGATTCTGGGGAAAGTAAAGGTCGGTCTAAGAAAGGTGGAAATGTTGATGGCAAAGGGAAGGGAGGAATTGAAGTCAGCACTGATCTGAAAAGCTCTGGTAGGGATATTAGATCATCAGAGGGGTTGGGAATTGACAGTCAGGATAACAATGTTTTGGAGGATAGGACGAGCAGTCCAGCAAGGGATCTTCAAGTTAAATCAATCCAGTATAGCGACGGCATTAGCGACTGCGATTCGGAATACCGAGACTCTATGTGGAACATGGCCTTCTTCACTCCAGAGCACAGAGAAAAAGATGAGGTCTCTCCACCCCAGGCTGGTTCACCAGGTATGATTATTGTTTTTATTTTTTTTTTTAGGTTATTTGATCTTATATATGATGTTATAGTTTCAAAAAACCGGCATAGAACTACAGTGCATTAAACTAGATATACAGAAAATCCTCAACTTACGAACTTGATAGATTCCAAGAAGCTGTTTGTAAGTAAAATAATTTTCAGCTTCAAAAGTCAACGAATAGTCCTTTTCATATTGCAAATGTTGTCTTGTTTACTGCATTAAATTTTATAGTATTGTTTAATTACAGCACTGTATTTCACTATAAACTTTAGCTACAGTATCTGATATGGTTTCAGTTGGATTTTTGTTTGCATCTGTGAATTTTTGTCAGTTGAGGACGTTCTATATTGGAATTGCCGTCACTTTTATGTAAAATATAATGACCTTTAGAATTAGAATTCAAATCTGCCAGGAAAAGATTCTTGTTCATGATAAACCTCTCAGTCATATTGAGCCTTAATCGCAGCGTTGAATTCTCACAGATACGTATTTCTGATATCTCGTTAACCCTTTCGAGTGCCAACCCCTCACCAAGTAATTTGGTGCTCAGACTAAAACACTATTAAAGATAGAAATAACACTATCTTCATATACCTAAATAAATTGCCTACATTTCTCCATGGACCTGGCATCAGAGAATTACATTGGAGACGCAACTGCATAAACCTTTGGTTTGGTGATAATCCTCCAATTCATTACCTTGACTTTTATATTAGTGACAACCTGGCCCAGGCAGAGACTGAATGAGGACTTCAAGTAGCATTGATTTGTACTTCAGAAGAGAGGCTTTCATAAATGGCTTTCAGCATTGTTGCATTAAGACGATATTTTTGCCGTAGTGGTGTATTGCTGTATCAGAATTCCTCGTAAGAGATTGTGGCCATCATGAATGCAATTACAGATGTCTGTCAACTTTTGTTATGTTTTGTCTTCTTGTAGGGACTTGGTTGTGTCAACTTTTGTTTAGTTTTGTCTTCTTGTAGGGACTTGGTTGTCTGTAAACTTTTTTGTTTAGTTTTGTCTTCTTGTAGGGACTTGGTTGTCTGTAAACTTTTTTGTTTAGTTTTGTCTTCTTGTAGGGACTTGGTTGTGTCAACTTTTGTCTTCTTGTAGGGACTTGGTTGTCTGTAAACTTTTGTTATGTTTTGTCTTCTTGTAGGGACTTGGTTGTGTCAACTTTTGTCTTCTTGTAGGGACTTGGTTGTCTGTAAACTTTTGTTATGTTTTGTCTTCTTGTAGGGACTTGGTTGTGTCAACTTTTGTCTTCTTGTAGGGACTTGGTTGTATGTAAACTTTTGTTATGTTTTGTCTTCTTGTAGGGACTTGGTTGTGTCAACTTTTGTCTTCTTGTAGGGACTTGGTTCTCTGTAAACTTTTGTTATGTTTTGTCTTCTTGTAGGGACTTGGTTGTGTCAACTTTTGTCTTCTTGTAGGGACTTGGTTGTATGTAAACTTTTGTTATGTTTTGTCTTCTTGTAGGGACTTGGTTGTCTGTCAACTTTTGTTATGTTTTGTCTTCTTGTAGGGACTTGGTTGTGCCATCTTTTGTTTAGTTTTTCTTCTTGTAGGGACTTGGTTGTCTGTCAACTTTTGTTATGTTTTGTCTTCTTGTAGGGTCTTGGTTGTGTCATCTTTTGTTTAGTTTTGTCTTCTTCTAGGGACTTGGTTGTCTGGCAACTTCAGTTTTGTTTCGTCTTTGTTTTGCAATTTGGTATGTAAGTTGGGCTTTTTCTGTGCAGTATGTATCATCTATTTATAAGATATCAGAAAATGGACAACTGCTTGAATTTTACACTGTGAATCAAGCTCGGCATGAAGTGAGGTGTGTCTTAAGAAAGAAAGTTGTATATAGTAAAAACTTGATATTTTGATTTTCCAGGAGTGTCCGGAAGATATGGTGGCCAGAGGAGTGTGCGATCAAGGCAGCTCTATCCTGCTTTCTTGACATGTCAGCCTGGGAGGTAAAGTTTACATACTTTTTTTTTCAGAAAATGGAATATAATCTCTCTCTCTCTCTCTCTCTCTCTCTCTCTCTCTCTCTCTCTCTCTCTCTCTCTCTCTCTCTCATTGGCAGGAGGTTATATTTTACCCCCTGTTTGTGTGTGTGTTTGTTTATGAAGTGTCCTGACCACAGTTTTAATCGTAGAGTAATAAAACTTGCAGGGATTAACTTGTGTAAAAATGTGGAAATTATTAAATTTTGGAAGGTCAAGGTCGAGAAGTAAGCTGCCGCGACGGAGGTCTGTGCTCTCTACTGAGTGCCCCTCTAGTTTTGTATTATTTTGCCATTTTGCAAGACAGGGAGCTTTGCTATTGACTAAGGCCACATAGATGAGTGCTGTCAGTACACCTCATGCAGTGCACTTTAAGCATTGCTTAAGGGTTTTTGCATTGTTTCTTTGCCTCCTATTTATGCTTGCTTGATGTCCTATTTTACCTCCGTCATTTGGTTCTTCCTTCTTGCTGTCAAATCTCTTCTACCTTTTAAGTCATTGTAACTGAGATTTTACCATAGATTCACTTGGGTGGTGAATGGGCCTCAGAGGCCCTAGCAACAGGCTTGATAGCCCAAATTCATAAATCAAATCCTATTTAAAAATAACTTTTAATCGTATCTTTCCACAGCTTTGAGAGTCCCGTTCGTCGAGAACCTTCGGAATCTGCATCCGATCACGCTGGGGCTGTGTCGTCATCTCCAAGGGATCTGTTAAGAAACATGCCTACGTTTGATCCCAATGACTTGAGTGACAGTGAGCCTAGAGCTGAAAAATCATCATCAGTAGAGAAAAGTGATGAAAAGAGAAAAGCCTACCGGAAGGAAAATCTGTCTTTGACCGAAGACCTAGTAGTGCCCATTCAGGAGATAGATCTCCAACAGCTTCCTGAATTTGGCGCCTCTCACGAATGCGAAGGGCAAGACCCCTTGAGTGAAGTGACTATGAAAGATGAGGAAATTGAAGGCATAAATGACGTGTCTTCCGAGAGGATCAGGACAGACAGTGGAACGTCATCTGGCAGTATGAATATTTGTCAGATTGACAAGGTGTTTTCATTGTCGGGTAATCCATCTCTCTCCCTTCTACAGAGTGATGCATCCGGTGGGGAGGAAGTGGAAGAGTCATCAGTAGAGTCTGGAAACTGTAATTACAAGAAGAATATTTCATCCGGAAACAAACAATCGCTGGAGAATAAATCCGAGACATCGGCTGTTTCGGACACGGGCAGTAACCGGGACACGAGTGACGCAGAGTCAGAAGATGCAGATTCTGAAGTCGTCATTTTGACCATGCATAGCGATGAAGGTGATAGCGACCTCGAAATGTCCAGTAGGGATGTCAACCAGAACATCGACAGCGTGAAAGGTGACGTAAAGGGAAGACTGGTGCCAGAGGAGACTGTTGAATCAATAGAACCAGAAGTTGATATTTGTCATTCATCCACTGAAGCCGATTTCGATGATTTAGAAGACGATTTGTTTGGGAATGAAAATGCTGAAGCATCTAATTTGTACGATTTGGACGATTCTTCGGTATCGGAGGATCCTACAGATACGGAGGAATCTGTTGACAGGAATTGTGACGGTGTGAGAGTTCCAGGGACGCTGGACAATGAACCAGACAAAGATAGTTCTCAGAAGAAACAGCCCAAGATTAAGAAAAGGGACACGAAGACTGCCATCAGTACAGCAAAAGAACAAAATTTGAAAGATGTATCTGAGAAGCTGAGTGCCTTGAAGTCTTTAGGAGAGAAGTCCAGCATATCAGGAGACTACGAGAAATGCAAGAACAAATCCTCTTCAGAAAACGTCTCAAAATTACAGGTTTCGCGCAACGTGTCTGTGAGTGAAAAGTCATGTAGTCGTACCGTGGTATCCACAGAATCTTCAACTATCCCAAATCATTCTACTTGTGAAGAAACTGTTCAAGAAAATTTGTCTTTGGAAAAGGAAAAAGCACAAAATAATGCAGTATCGAAAGACACATTGTCGGAAAGTGAGAAATCACAAAACACTGTAGGATCTGCTAAAGAAAATATATCCTTGGAAAGTAAAAAATCACAAAATACTGTAGAATCTGAAGAAAATATGTCACCTGGAAATGAGAAATCTAAAAACACCTCTGATAAATCTTTGTGCGAAAAAACTAGTAATAGATTATCACCAATACAGTATACACAATCACATAAGTCATTCAGTGCTTCAGATGGAAAAGAATCTGACACAGAAAGGACCAAATTGCCCGAGAGAAAATTGCAAGAAGTAGAGTCCCCAAAGCTCAAGTTGCAAGAGAGTAAGGTTATATCTAAAAGCAAAACCTTACCAGAAATTGCAGGGACATCTGAACATTCTGGTAAGGATACCACTGCAGAGTCATTGAAAGGTAGTTGTAGAATATCTGAAGAGAGAGAGAATCCTGCGATCAAATTGACCTTCAAAGAAACTAAACAGTTATCAAAGAACACAGTCGATTCAACTGCAACCCACTCCAAAGAAACCTCAGTTGCTCCCGAAAATACTAGCATATTATGTTCTGCGGAAACCACCGTTTCGTCTGAGAGTGCTGAAAAATTCCTCGGCAAGGAAACAACACCCTCTACGAAAGGTAAAAGCAAGTTGTCTGGGAAAAAGTCGCCTAAAGTAATTCCAAAGACAGCCGAGACCATTGATAATTTACCTGAAGGACAAATTACCGTAAAGGCTGCCGAACCTTTGAAATCACACTTAGGTGCAAGTAACTCCCCTGCAGAAGGAACTGCCAATACAGATGAAGAAACAGGAAAGCCAAAGAAACTCAAGTTGATTATCAGAAAGCCGTCCAACAAAACTGAATCTCATAAGGAAATGAGAAAAGATATCACAGAGGTCAGTGTTAAAGAACGTGAGGAGAGAGAGGAAGGTCTGGTCAGGACTGATCCTTCGGAACTTGACCAAAGAGTTGGGATTCAAGTTGGTGTAAAACAATCGTTGGATGGCTCTTCCTCCAATTCACAACAGAGCAAAGCAAACTTAGAAAAAACTATTTCTCCACAGAATTCCCAAAGATCAGATAAAGTTAATAGTGGGGAATGTTCTAAAACTCTTGATACTACCAAAGATTCTATTCCTCTTGAAGGCGAGTTAAAGAAAGGAAACGAAGAAACGGTTGAAAGTTCAGTGTCTAATCATCTCAAACAACAGCAGACCGATTTAGTTTCAGCAGAGCCATTTAAGGACCCGAGGAAAGAAGCTGAGCGAGTTACAACCTCTTCTGAAGGCCAAGGCTCATTGCAAGTTATAGTAAAAGTGAATGAGAAAACTGCCAAACCTACTGAGAATAAGAAGAGAGTGGAAGTGGTCGAAGAGAAAGTTCCCGAGTCTAAGGATAAAATGTCAGACAATAATTCTCAAGAGCTCAGTTTAGGACGACTTATTCTCAAGTTAAGAAAAGCTACATCGGGAAAACCAGTGCTTGAGAAAGTAGAAGCTGGAAAACAAGTTGGACAAAAGATGAATCTCTTACAAAACGTTAAGCAAAGTACTGCGGATGAGAGAGTTGAGACCACCACTCTTGAAAGGCCAGGCTTTGCAAAAATACAGAATCAGCAGATCAATATCGCTGATAGAAGCATGCAGCTTAAAGAAAGTCAGAATAGTAACAATTCTTGTGATAATCGGAAGGAAGAATTGGGTAAGGATGGCACATCTGCTTGCAAAATGGCAACAGACGGAAAAGAGATACCTCGTGAGCTTTCTGGCAGGCGCATTTTGAAGTTAAAGAGACCTATGGGGTCTAAAGTCATGGGAAAGGGTAACATTGATTCTGGGAAACCTGATATTAAGTCTTGTCAAATAAGTGACAAAGGTTTAGCTGAAAAGTGTCCCAGCAAACTACAAGGCAAAGATACTTTTGAAGATCTAAGTGAGGCCAACAAGCAAAGCAAAGATGTTGAAGATTCAAGTAAGGCCAACATGCAAAGTAACGATGTTGAAGATCTAAGTGAGGCCAACAAGGAAACCAAAGATGTTGAAGATTCAAGTAAGGCCAAAAAGCAAAGCAAAGATGTTGAAGATTCAAGTAAGGCCAACAAGGAAACCAAAGATGTTGAAGATTCAAGTAAGGTCAAAAAGCAAAGCAAAGATGTTGAAGATTCAAGTAAGGCCAACAAGGAAACCAAAGATGTTGAAGATTCAAGTAAGGTCAAAAAGCAAAGCAAAGATGTTGAAGATTCAAGTAAGGCCAACAAGGAAACCAAAGATGTTGAAGATTCAAGTAAGGTCAAAAAGCAAAGCAAAGATGTTGAAGATTCAAGTAAGGCCAACAAGGAAACCAAAGATGTTGAAGATTCAAGTAAGGCCAACAAGCAAAGCAAAGATGTTGAAGATTCAAGTAAGGCCAACAAGCAAAGTAAAGATGATGTTGAAGATCTAAGTGAGACAAACAAGCAAAGCAAAGATATTAAAGATTCAAGTAAGGCCAACAAGCAAATTAATGATGCTGTTGATGATTCAAGTAAGGCCAACAAGCAAAGCAGCAATGCTTCTGAAGATCAAAGTTATGCCAACAAGCAATGTAAAGATGTTGAAGATTCAAGTAAGGACAACAAGCTAATCAAAGATGTTTCCAACAAGCAAAGTAAAGATGTTGACGATTCAAGTAAGGCCAACAAGCAAAGCAACAATGCTGTTGAAGATCTTGGTAAATCCAACAAGCAAAGCAAAGATGTTGAAGATTCAAGTAAGGCCAACAAGCAAAGCAAAGATGTTGAAGATTCAAGCAAGGCCAACAAGCAAAGCAAAGATGTTGAAGATTCAAGTAAGGCCAACAAGCAAAGCAAAGATGTTGAAGATTCAAGCAAGGCCAACCAGCAAAGCAAAGATGTTGAAGATTCAAGCAAGGCCAACAAGCAAAGCAAAGATGTTGAAGATTCAAGTAAGGCCAACAAGCAAAGCAAAGATGTTGAAGATTCAAGTAAGGCCAACAAGCAAAGCAAAGATGTTGAAGATTCAAGCAAGGCCAACAAGCAAAGCAAAGATGTTGAAGATTCAAGTAAGGCCAACAAGCAAAGCAAAGATGTTGAAGATTCAAGCAAGGCCAACAAGCAAAGCAAAGATGTTGAAGATTCAAGTAAGGCCAACAAGCAAAGCAAAGATGTTGAAGATTCAAGTAAGGCCAACAAGCAAAGCAAAGCTGTTGAAGATTCAAATAAGGCCAACAAGAAAACCAAAGATGTTGAAGATTCAAGTAAGGCCAACGAGGAAAGCAAAGCTGTTGAAGATTCAAGCAAGGCCAACAAGCAAAGCAAAGATGTTGATGATTCAAGCAACACCAACAAGCAAAGCAAAGATGTTGATTCAAGCAAGACCAAAAAGGAAAGCAAAGATATTGAAGATTCAAATAAGGCCAACAAGCAAAGAAAATATATTGAAGATTCAAGTAAGGCCAACAAGAAATGCAAAGATGTTGAAGATTCAAGCAAGGCCAACGAGCAAAGCAAAGATGTTGAAGATTCAGCAAAGGCCAACAAGCAAAGCAAAGATGTTGAAGATTCAAGCAAGGCCAACGAGGAAAGCAAAGCTGTTGAAGACTCAAGCAAGGCCAACCAGCAAAGCAAAGATGTTGAAGATTCAAGCAACACCAACAAGCAAAGCAAAGATGTTGATTCAAGCAAGGCCAAAAAGGAAAGCAAAGATATTGAAGATTCAAATAAGGCCAACAAGCAAAGAAAATATGTTGAAGATTCAAGTAAGGCCAACAAGCAATGTAAAGATGTTGAAGATTCAAGCAAGGCCAGCAAGCAAAGCAAAGATGTTGAAGATTCAAGCAAGGCCAACAAGCAAAGCAAAGATGTTGAAGATTCAAGCAAGGCCAACAAGCAAAGCAAAGATGTTGAAGATTCAAGTAAGGCCAGCAAGCAAAGCAAAGATGTTGAAGATTCAAGCAAGGCCAACAAGCAAAGTAAAGATGATGTTGAAGATTCAAGCAAGGCCAACGAGCAAAGCAAAGATGTTGAAGATTCAAGCAAGGCTAACAAGCAAAGCAAAGATGTTGAAGATTCAAGCAAGGCTAACAAGCAAAGCAAAGATGTTGAAGATTCAAGTAAGGCCGACAAGCAAAGCAAAGATGTTGAAGATTCAAGTAAGTCCAACAAGCAAAGCAAAGATGTTGAAGATTCAAGCAAGGCCAACAAGCAAAGCAAAGATGTTGAAGATTCAAGCAAGGCCAACAAGCAAAGCAAAGATGTTGAAGATTCAAGCAAGGCCAACAAGCAAAGCAAAGATGTTGAAGATTCAAGCAAGGCCAACAAGCAAAGCAAAGATGTTGAAGATTCAAGCAAGGCCAACAAGCAAAGCAAAGATGTTGAAGATTCAAGCAAGGCCAACAAGCAAAGCAAAGATGTTGAAGATTCAAGCAAGGCCAACAAGCAAAGCAAAGATGTTGAAGATTCAAGCAAGGCCAACAAGCAAAGCAAAGATGTTGAAGATTCAAGTAAGGCCAACAAGCAAAGCAAAGATGTTGAAGATTCAATTAAGTCCAACAAGCAAAGCAAAGATGTTGAAGATTCAAGTAAGGCCAACAAGCAAAGCAAAGATGTTGAAGAATCAATTAAGTCCAACAAGCAAAGCAAAGATGTTGAAGCTTCAAGTAAGGCCAACAAGCAAAGCAAAGATGTTGAAGATTCAAGCAAGGCCAACAAGCAAAGCAAAGATGTTGAAGAGTCAATTAAGTCCAACAAACAAAGCAAAGATGTTGAAGCTTCAAGCAAGGCCAACAAGCAAAGCAAAGATGTTGAAGATTCAAGTAAGGCCAACAAGCAAAGCAAAGATGTTGAAGATTCAAGCAAGGCCAACAAGCAAAGCAAAGATGTTGGAGGTTCAAGTAAGGCCAACAAGCAAAGCAAAGATGTTGGAGGTTCAAGCAAGGCCAACAAGCAAAGCAAAGATGTTGGAGGTTCAAGTAAGGCCAACAAGAAAAGCAAAGATGTTGGAGGTTCAAGCAAGGCCAACAAGCAAAGCAAAGATGTTGAAGATTCAAGCAAGGCCAACAAGCAAAGCAAAGATGTTGAAGATTCAAGTAAGGCCAACAAGCAAAGCAAAGATGTTGAAGATTCAAGTAAGGCCAACAAGCAAAGCAAAGATGTTGAAGATTCAAGTAAGGCCAACAAGCAAAGCAAAGATGTTGAAGATTCAAGTAAGGCCAACAAGCAAAGCAAAGATGTTGAAGATTCAAGTAAGGCCAACAATCAAAGCAAAGATGTTGAAGATTCAAGTAAGGCCAACAAGCAAGACAAAGATGTTGAAGATTCAAGTAAGTCCAACAAGCAAAGCAAAGATGTTGAAGATTCAAGTAAGGCCAACAAGCAAAGCAAAGATGTTGAAGATTCAAGCAAGGCCAACAAGCAAAGCAAAGATGTTGAAGATTCAAGCAAGGCCAACAAGCAAAGCAAAGATGTTGAAGATTCAAGCAAGGCCAACAAGCAAAGCAAAGATGTTGAAGATTCAAGCAAGGCCAACAAGCAAAGCAAAGATGTTGAAGATTCAAGTAAGGCCAACAAACCAAGCAAAGATGTTGAAGATTCAAGCAAGTCCAACAAGCAAAGCAAAGATGTTGAAGATTCAAGCAAGGCCAACAAACCAAGCAAAGATGTTGAAGATTCAAGCAAGGCCAACAAGCAAAGCAAAGATGTTGAAGATTCAAGTAAGGCCAACAAACCAAGCAAAGATGTTGAAGATTCAAGCAAGGCCAACAAGCAAAGCAAAGATGTTGAAGATTCAAGCAAGGCCAACAAGCAAAGCAAAGATGTTGAAGATTCAAGTAAGGCCAACAAACCAAGCAAAGATGTTGAAGATTCAAGCAAGGCCAACAAGCAAAGCAAAGATGTTGAAGATTCAAGCAAGGCCAACAAGCAAAGCAAAGATGTTGAAGATTCAAGCAAGGCCAACAAGCAAAGCAAAGATGTTGAAGATTCAAGCAAGGCCAACAAGCCAAGCAAAGATGTTGAAGATTCAAGCAAGGCCAACAAGCAAAGCAAAGATGGTGAAGATTCAAGCAAGGCCAACAAACCAAGCAAAGATGTTGAAGATTCAAGCAAGGCCAACAAGCAAAGCAAAGATGTTGAAGATTCAAGCAAGGCCAACAAACCAAGCAAAGATGTTGAAGATTCAAGCAAGGCCAACAAGCAAAGCAAAGATGTTGAAGATTCAAGCAAGGCCAACAAGCAAAGCAAAGATGTTGAAGATTCAAGCGAGGCCAACAAGCAAAGCAATGATGTTGAAGATTCAAGCAAGGCCAACAAACCAAGCAAAGATGTTGAAGATTCAAGCGAGGCCAACAAGCAAAGCAAAGATGTTGAAGATTCAAGCAAGGCCAACAAACCAAGCAAAGATGTTGAAGATTCAAGTAAGGCCAACAAGCAAAGCAAAGATGTTGAAGATTCAAGCAAGGCCAACAAGCAAAGCAAAGATGTTGAAGATTCAAGCAAGGCCAACAAGCAAAGCAAAGATGTTGAAGATTCAAGTGAGGCCAACAAGCAAAGCAAAGATGTTGAACTAAGTAACATTGCTGTTGAAGATCTAAGTAACATTGCTGTTGAAGATCTAAGTAACGCCAACAAGCAAGACAAAGATGTTGAAGGTTCGAGTAAAGCCAACAAGCAAGACAAAGATGTTGAAGGTTCGAGTAAAGCCAACAAGCAAAGCAAAGATGAAGATTCAAGTAAGTCCAACAAGCAAAGCAAAGACACATCTCCAGCATCCCGACTGGAACGTGACACTTCAGAACATCCCGAGAATTCTGAAAATGCAGAGGGTAAAGATAGGCGTGAAAAGAAGCCAAGCCTTTTAGTGAATTGCCAGACTGAAGGGGCAGAATCTCATCGGGACATTTCTCAGAAAGAAGCTGTTCAGGCTAGTCAGAAAGCCACCAGTCAGGAGGATGCCAAAGGAAGCAATGAGGAAAGCAGTGATTTGAAAGTTAATCATAACAAACAGGAAAGGGAAAGTCAAAGTGAGAAAGGAAGTAAGCTTGTGTCGAAGGAAGAGAAAACTGAGGGTAAAGCAGAATCAAGTATAATAGAAAGTATAGTAATTTTAGAAGATTCTAGTTGTGGAAATTCTGGGGAATTAAAAACAAGTGATTTATTGAAAGCAGACAAAAACAATCCAAAGTATTTCAGCCAGGAGAACTCGGTTGAAAAAACTCTTTCAGAACTGAAACAGGACAGAAAACAATTGAAGGATGATGAGGGCAAGGGTAAACATCATGAAAAAAGCACAAACAAAGAAAAGAAAGATAAGACCGTTCAAGAAACATCAGAGAAAAGTAAAAAGGATAGAAAAGATTCATCAAAGTCGAAAAAAATTGAACATAAGGAACGCAAATCCAGTAAGGAACAGTCCTCAAAGAGCAAAGTTGATAGTAAGAAAGATTCTGTTAAGCCAGATAAAAAAGATGAAGAAGCTGGCAAGGAGAAATCAGGAAAAGGCAAAAGTGTTAAAAAGGAGTCATCAAAATCAGACAGTAGTTCTTCCAAAGAGAGCGAGCTTTGTCAAGAAAAATCTGGAAATGAAAAGAAATCTTCCTCAAAGTCTGACAAAACAGGAGTTAGAAAGAGCGAGTCATTTAAAAAGAAGCATAAAGAAAGCCAGGACGATAAGGAAAAGGATATCCCCAAGTCTGATAAAAAGGAATATAAGGAGACTAGTGAAACTAAAAAGAAGACCTCCTCGCAAGAAAAACTGCAAGATTCTCCCAGAGGACAAGGCAAGGACTCTAAAAACTCAAATAAAGGAAGTTCATCTCATTCAAGCAAGGAAGATGTGGCCGAAATCAAGAAGAATAACCAATCGCAATCCAGGAAAGGGCAGTCTCATAAAAGGAGACAAGATTCTGTGGAATCTTTAGGTAAAAGTAGGGATCACTCCACTGACGCAGACAGGAAAAAGGCTACGAGTCGAAATAGCAGAGATTCGTCAAAACGATTAAAGAAAGACCATCACTATAAAGATAAAGAAGTTAAAGATAAGTTACCATCAGCAAGTGCAGTGGCTGACGTTGAAGTGAAAGATGGAAATTCTTTGAATCCGCATAAAATTCCATCGGAATCAAAGGTCAAAGGGAAAGATCGAGACAGTGATAAAGATTGTGAACTGCTTAAAGATGCCAAAAAGATCAGTAAAGAGTGTAAAGATCAACTCTTAGAGGAAGGAACGAGAAACAATGGTAATATTGAAAGGGCAGCTGAATTGGTAGATTCCACACAAAGATTGTCATCACAGTCGAGTGAAAGTATACCACTAACATCATCTAGCAGTTCAAACTTAAATAGAAAGAATACTGTGGAAGCAGATGAAGGAGTGCATAAAACATCGAAGAATATGTTAGACACCTCGGTTACAGTTAGTTCACTAACTGATGAAAAACAAGATTCTAGCAAGGTACGCTCAGAGGAGCAAACCATTAAAGATCCAAAGGAGAGAAAGACCAGTAGTAAAGAAGTAGGATCCTCTGCTTGCGATTCTAGTGTGCAAGATAAGAATGAAAGTTCCCCTCCTTGTAAAAGTGATGGTTTATCATCTGGTGCTTCAAAAGAATTGGAAAAGGAATCCTCATCTCAGGCTGAAGTAAAATTACCAGAAATATCAAATAGTCGGTCACCTGTAACCAGTGGAGGAGTACTTGATGAAATCAAACAGCTGTCCAATGAAAAAAGTAAGGAGGTTTGTGAAAAGGATAAGCAAAATCAAGAAATATCCTCAAATATCCAGAACCAAAAACAAACAGAAAACTTTTCAGCTAAATCTGGAAATTCCTCTTTGAGTTCCCTGAATGAGGCGAAGAACCAGAACAACGATGAAGAAGGATCCATCTCCGAGAACCCGGAAGCTGAAATACTAGATCACAAGAAGGCGACTGGGGAATTGGCAGTAGCCAGTATGCCTCAAGCAAGTAAGGGTGACAAGATACCTGTTGAAAATAAGTCATTGACGGATTATAAGGCTGGATCTCTTCAAGTGACCATTTCAAGAGAACTAGTTGACATTAAAGAGTCTAAGAGCACGAAGAGTAGCATCAGTACCGAGTCCGAAGTGAACATAAAAGGAAGTTCCTCCACAGTGCCTAAGCCTTCTACATCGCCAGAACTCGGTGCAACTTCAGATAGCAGTTCTGATTCCAAAGTAAACACAGCACTTAAAGTTGAGTGTAAAAACAGTAGAGTTAGTTCAGGAAGTGATAAAAAGGATGAAAATCAAGAAACCTCCATAAACCAAACCGTTGTTAACATGTGCAGTAGTAGTGACTCTAAAATATTGAACTCTAAAGAGCCTGAGGATTCATCAATAGAAGCAGAGAAGAACTGTCCGGCCGAGTCTCTTGCAGTTCCGGCAGTAGAAGTTTCGAATTCTGAGGTAGTGAATGAAACATCCAAGGTCCGTAATGATGAAACTGTGAAGGATGAAGCCTTAGCAGGAGGAAGAGTTGAAATTCGAAATGCAAGTAGCGGGGAGTCGGAGAGTGGTTCATACAAAGAGAAAAAGGATAGTAAAACTGCTGATAAGAAATCAAAAAGTCACTCTTCGGACAGTGGAAGTCCATCACCTGCATTGGATTCCAAATCACGTGATCGAAAATCCTCATCAAGTGATAAAAATAGAAGAAAGCACTCGAGTAGAAGTAAAGATCGTCGCAGCAGCACGGAGAGACCATCTAGTGCAAAGAGCAGCAGTAGTGCTTCTAAAAATAGCTCGAGAAGTAGTTCTTTGGACAGTACTAGAAGTTCTAGAAGTTCTGTTCCTCATGACAACAAGAAATCGTCATCAACACGCTCGAAAGAAAAGGGCCCTAGGTCGTCGTCATGTGGAAAACTAGACGAAGAGCGCGATGTTAGTCATAACGAGAAAGACGTACCTGGGAAGCGTGAAAAACATCATTCAGAAAATGTGAGATCAGATAGAAAAGATAAAGTAAGTAATTCTTCTAAACAAGGTTCCTCAAGACATAAAGAAAATGATCCACCTAAAATTGCTGATGACAACGACGGCAAGAATGAAGATACGGAAAAGAAAACTCCCAAAATCAAAAGAGAAGAAAGTCAGAAGGAGAAGGAACAGGGAAAAAAGATAGAGGACGAGCCCCATCTAGAGAAAGAAATGGTTGAAGGAACTCTTAAGAAAGAAGGTAAAACGACCAAAAGTATTGCGAAAAAGGTTAAGGAACCGGATAGCCTGTCAACAATGTTTGATAAAGAAATGGCAAAGATATTTGGTGAGGAGTACAACAAAAAACCAAAAAAGAAGAAGAAAAAGAAAGTGGCTTTTGCTCCTGTTATACAAGAGGATAAACCAAAAAATGTACAGGAACCAACAGAAAAGAGCAAGGAAGTTAAGGAGAATCCAGATACCAAGAGTGTGCCAGTTGCTGCAGAAATTACATCTCATAAAAAACAGATTCCTGATTCTAAAAAGGTTGATAAAAATAGAGCTGCCTCAAAAGGAGATACAGGAAGTATGGAGAAGCTCACCGATGATATGGGTACGAATAAAGTTAAAGAAGAAACAACTAGAAAAGGTAAACCAAAAGTAGCCGGGTCCGAATCTTCAATTAAAATAAGTCTGCCGGAGAGTAAAAAGCCTAATAAAGAGCCACATGACCAACTCAAATCAAAAACAGTAACCAAGGCTAAGGAAGATAGAAGAAAGTCTGAAAAGAGGGACAAAGACATCAAAGCAAAGGATGGTGTTGTTTCGTCGGGTTCTAATCAGAATACTGCTATTAGTTCCAGCTCAGAAAGAAATTCCATAAAAATTTCAAGTGCAGATAATAAGGTTGAGAATAAAGAAGTCAAAACACAAGATAAAAACAAACCTAGTCCAAAATTGTCCCACAAACAGGAAAGTTTGAAAGCGTCTGTCATCCATAAAAAAGATAAAAAGCCTGGTGAAATTTCACAGGATTCTAGTAGTAAAGTTAAAACACCCGCGTCCCTTAAAGAAAAACACCCCGCTTCGATACAAAAAATCAACAGGGATAAGACTGACTTAAGTAGAAAGAGTGACAAAAGTGTAATCCCATCTGCCGTAAATGAAAGCCAGACACAGAAAAATAGAATTAACTTAGAACCAGGCAGAGGACCATCAGGGGAACCAGCTTCCTCAACTGCAAGTAGCGACTCCAGTCTGGCACGTGATCCTAAGGCCCCAGTCGACAATAAAAAGGAAATCGATAATCAGTGCAGATCCTCAGACAAAATTAATCCAACAAAAGACGACAGTAGTATTTACGCAGATTTGGATGATAGTGACACTTCTACCAGCGGAAGAAAAGTGGATGATAGTGACACTGCTACCAGCGGAAGAAAAGTGCGGCCTACATTTGATTCTAGCCAAAATGGGGATGGAATTATACTTTTAGTAACCACAGAAAATAGTTCTCTTAGCAAAGGCAGAAAACGATTTAGTCGTTGGGATGTGAAGGACGAAAGTGCAAGTGTACCAGCAGTGACTAAGAAGAGCCGCTGGGATCAAAACGACGCTAATGCCAGTGGCCAAGAGGCAGCGAAACAAGAAGCAGCAAGTGAGAAAAGAAAACGATTGAAGCAGATGGTTGCCAACCTGTTCGAAGATTGTGAGAACGAAAATCCCTCGTGTAAACAACAAATGCGTGGATCCAGTTTGAGAAAGCAGCTGACAGAGTTATTTGGTGATTCAGCCCTCACTGAGAAAAACGAAGATTCTGAAGAATACAGACCTCAGCCATCCACGACTAAGGAGAGATCAGGCTCGAAGACCACGTGCAAGGAATCCTTAGAGTCTCTATTTGAACCTAGCCCCACTTTCGGGGCAACGAAATCTCGTCTAGGATCCAACTGGAAAGAGGATACAGAAAATGAATATCAACCAACAACATTGATAAAGTCCTGTGCAAAGGCCGAATATAATCCTTCATCGATATCTAAAGAAGGAATAGAAGATGACTATAAACCCACATCCTGTCCTAAGAGAAGATTCAGTCCAGAGGAAAAGGGGCGACCATCTGTCCCAAATGACGACACCAAGGGCAAGTGTAAATCCAGTACGAACCCTAACTCCCAACCTACTTTGGATAATCCTGATAAAAAATTGTTGAAATACAGTAAAACTAAACCTGATCTCTCACTTAAAAAAGGCCTTGGAGATGTACCCGGCAAAAAAGACGACAAGAGACTGTGTAGTGCTGCCGACGATGAATATTGCCCTCTTCCATTTGGTCTCGATAAGCCGTGTCCAGAATACATTCCTAGTGATATATCAGATATTAAAACCAGTAAGCCTTTAGATGACTTGAGAAGTCATGAAGAATATGTCCCTCAACCAGCAAAGGCAGCTTACGGGATGAGTTACACTGCGTCGAGTACTGACAAAACATCAAAAGTTTCCATCCCTAAAGAAAGTACCGTACCCATTTCTTATGGGGCAGGCAGTGTTGGGTTGGGATTCTACCGTGAGCAGAGCGGCAGTAGTAGTTCACAAGGTAAAGGTAATGAAACCTCTGACAAAGATAAAGGAAAATCTAGTAAAAAGAGACCAGAAAGCCACAAAAATACAGGAAATAACAAACCTAAGTTGAAAACATCAAGTTCATCCACAAAGTCTTCAAATTCAATTGTTCTTGTTTACTGTCCACCCCCACCAAGTAGTGATGATATTGTTAATAGCCTTGCTGATTATAATATTCCTGATGTTATTCATCCAGGCGTATTTTGTAGTAACAGACTAGATATTCCTGCCAGACCAATGGAAGTTGGAGGGCAGATTCTGAAGTTAAAATCCAGAGAAGTGTCAGATTTAGAAAATTTTGAAGGCCCTCATCAAAATAATGGACTCTACAACTGGCGTCTGTTGCTGAACAGCATGAACTCTGAGGGTACTGAAACATCTAGTGAGGAATTAACTCAGAGTAAAAAGGATAAGAAAACGTCAAAGTGTGTCATGACTCCTGTAAAAGTTCCACCATCCCCTTCAGAAGTAATGAAGTGGGCAGAAGCTCGAAAGCTCCTAAAGTCTATGAAGAAGAAGGACGATGATAAAGATGATGGTGGTCCTTCATCGAAATCGGATAAAAAGATGGATTCGAACAAGAAATCGTTCACCGCGCCTCCTCCTGGTAGTAGTCGTGCTGCCAGTGGAAGCATTACAAAAAATTCAAGTGGACAAGGTAATCAGTCGAGAGATGAAAATATTTCCCTATCTCAGGGCTTGCCGAGTAGTGCTCGGTCTCAACAGCATCACCACACTAGCACACCACAACCACAGAAATACTCTCGATTGACGCCACTTCATTTAACGCCCATTGGTGGAGACTCGTCAGGCAACGAGAAGACCCCATCGCCTGCTTTTATCAGCAAGAGGAGACCAAAGCGCCGAGTCTCATGGGAGGAAGGTAGCCCATCTTTGAAGCCTTCCACGTTGAAGAAGAGAAGAATATCATACGAGGGCTTGCCTGTTGTACATGAAGTCCCAGAAGAAGAGAGTAAGCCAAAGAAAGTTTTGAGGAGACGTGTATCTTTCACTGACGCATCCCAGCCAGTAGGTGATTTGAAAGCCTCGGAAGCACAAGACGACGGAAAAACTGATGAATTGGAGCCAATGCCGGAGAGTCCAGAACCAGCAGAGCCATCAGCAAGTATGTTAACCCTTTTACCCCCGGGGTATTTGGAAATTTCCAACCCTTAACCCCCAAGGGGTTATTTTTCTCCCAGCACATTTTGCAGTATATATTTTTTAAATTGCTCTAACAGCCTTAATTTTTGTCATAAAGAGGTCAGGTTGGTCTCATTCTCTTGGGAAATGCCTGAATTTTCTCAAAAAATTATAAAAAAATATGAAAAACAAATTTTTATAGCATTTTTTTGCAAGGACGTACCGGTACGTCCATGGGGGTAAAGGGATGGCTTTTGTGAAACGTACCAGTACGTCCTTTGGGGGTAAAAGAGTTAAGAGAGAATATCATTATTAATTACGTGTAATAAATTACAAAATTAGAACAAAACTTTGAGATATGTATGTGAAAAACAATTGGATGAACTCCTATTAAATTTTTTAATCTGAATGCCTGTATGATACTAATATTCCTGTGGTTTAAGTAATTTTTGTATCTTACACATGGCTTTCCTTTTAAAGGTAAAAAAGGTGAAGATTTGGATGCAACTTTAGTGAATCCAGTTGTAGACACGGAATTAAGCCCTGAAACCATTAGAAGTTTGCGGTCACCTTCGTTAGACTTAACACTCTCGCTGTCTGCTAAGGTAAGTAAATACCTCTTTATGTCTTGATATTTAATTTCACTACAGTATAATTAAAATGAAGTACTGTATATACTATTTTTAGCATTAGAAATAGCCGAAACAAACGATCAATTTTCTTTTTCGTTAACAGACATCTTCACAACCATGCAGTCAGCAGTCCGACTCTTCTCTACGTCGTCACCTGATGGACACTCAGTTCCGGCAGCAGTTCCTTAGCTTCTCTCAAGCTCAGTCTGGCTCTTCGCAGGTACGTAAAATGCAGTACCTTGGTACAGTAGTTTGAATTTGGAAGGTAATTTTTAACTTAATTCCAGCTGTTACCAAGTTGTGGAATGATCTTCTTAATCGTGTAGTTGAATCAGTAGAACTTCAAAAGTTCAAAGTTGAAGCAAATGTTTTTATGTTGACCAGGCTGACATGAGTCTTTTTATAGTTTATATATGACATATCTGTTTTTGACGTTGTTAATAGTTTATACAGGACATATCTATTTTGACATGGTTACTGTTTTTAGAATGATTTATTGTTAGTTTGTTCCCATCATTTATTTATTTCCTTATTTCCTTTCCTCACTGGGCTATTTTTCCCTGTTGGAGCCCTTGGGCTTATAGCATCTTGCTCTTCCTACTAGGGTTGTAGCTTGGCTAGTAATAATAATAATAGTAATGGGATGATTCGTAGAGCTTTCTTTTTTAATATAACTCACCTGTCAGGTCACTCAAATATTTTTCTTTTAACAGGTTTATACTATACAGTTAATTAATTTCCCAAGTATTTGTGTCTATAAGCTACTATTAGCTAAGTTTCTATTGTCTTTACTATGTGTAAATATTGAAGAAAAATATTTTAAGATCAGAAAAAATTATATACTGTAATACCGTTCTCCCTAGGGTGGTAGTACCATCAGTGCTGCCCCCTTTCTCCCTTGCTGTTCAGCCGCTTTTTAACTTTTCCCAGTTGCACTGCAATGCTAAATAGATTTCCTGGCACCAACCACTGGGTCCAATTAGCCAAATTTCTTAAATCCAATCCCTTAATGTGCAACAATTTAAGCATCAAAGATTGTGGCCCCTCATTGATTTGTGTAGCATTGTATCCAACAAATGATGCTAGGTTGAATTTCAGGTATATTAAATTCTATAAATGCTTTAATGACAAATTGCTACCTCTCTCACATGCTCTTCTTTCGATCTTATGGCAAGAGGAAAGAAAATATCCTAATATATTTTTATGAATTAGTTTAATTGAGAAACTTGACTCACTTTGGCCAAATTATTTGCGTTTAATTAGGTGGTGGAAATTGGAGTAAGGTAAATCTGAAGAGAGTGGAGAGCTTAGTAACTGTGTGTGTGATGAAGATTAAAGTAAAAGATTCTGACCAGATGAAAAGTAAAACTGGAAACATTGTGCCAAGGTCTTAATGGGTTTATTAAAACCTTACGTATTGATTTCGAGGAGAAATATGTAAGGAAGATGTAATGAGTTCTCTCTCTGTCAGAATTAAGTTAAAGTTCTTTTATTTTTGTGCGCTGCAATTGTAACCAATGTTTTTCAATATTAAACTTACCCGATAATCATGTAGCTGTCAACTCCGTTGCCCGACAGAATTCTATGGAGGGATACGCCAGCTATCACAATACTAGAAGGGGGTGTATTTACCAGCGCCACCTGTGGCCAGGTACTCAAGTACTTCTTGTTGACACCTCCTCAATTATTCCTCTGTCGTGCTTCCGGCAAGACGTTCTGGGATACGCTTATGTTCTTGGAGTATTTTCACGACTTTGGTGAAGTATTTCTCTTTGATTTCGGCTGTCGCTTTACTGGAAAACTTCTATATTAGCTTAGTTAGCTTTTGGAATTAATTTGATTAATTTTGGTGACGAGAGAGTATGAACTCTCGTTCACCTTTCAATGGCCGACCCTTCCCTTAGACGGAAGTGTTGGTGTCTAAGAGAGTATAGACTCTCTTTCTTAATTTTGCTTAACAAAGTTATAGATTTATTTTATATCTCTCCGCCTCTTATAGGCCTCTTCGATTAACTTCCTTTTATTATAAACTCATTAAAATTAATTTTTATATTTGTTTATATTCGACCTTCCTAATAGTAGGCGGTCTTTTACCGAAGTTAATAAACTTTGAGCCCGTCATTTCGGTTTTACCTGTTAACATATTATGCTATTTCCGCCACAGAGTTTGAAAGATTTTCTTTGACAGTCTCGTACTGTTTTCAAAGCTGAACTAACGTTTTGTTTTGTCTCTGCAGTTGTTGACGTTCAGAACGTTCAACTTGCACTCTATCGTTACGATAGAGAAAGAATGTTCACGGTTTCACGTTGCAGTAAGAGTAACCGTGTCTAGCGTTTTGTTCATTCTTTCTTAACTTAATGGTTTTGATCCTAATAAAGGAACTTTTCAGTTTTTTCCTTTAACAATAATATGTTTTAACGATATATATGATTGGGCTCTTCTCTCAGGTTCTAAGTCAAGAGAGAGAGAGAGAGAGATAGAGACGGAGGGAGAAAGAGGATAAACGTTTCATTCAAGCCTGCCAGGCGTACGAGTAACGTCATTATCGATTTTTGCTCTTCTCCCTAGTCTCTTTAGGGGAAGAAACTAAACGTTTCTAGAGTGATCTAGTGTTTAGTCTCTTTCCAACCACTGATTTATCTTTCATTAGATTTTTTCTGTTACATTGTAATTCTGTTTTCGCAATTACTAACTTTGAGAAAGGATAAAATTGCGTATTTCAGGTACAAACCACTTAAGTTTCGAGTTCAGTGAAATAAGTGCAAACAGAAATCAAAGTGATAAGTGATTAGTGCGTGAGGGTACTTTTGTGCGCGCCAGTCGTCCTCCCAGTCCGGGACCTCTTGCAAGCTCCCAAGCCCAGGGGAGAAGCAATGTCGAAGGGCATAAGGGTTCAGCAGGCCTTGATCGGCGCACAGAAGTATTCTCGGTGGTTGTGGGCGTGTCTTACCGAGACCGTCACTCCCACCCGCAGACGATTGAGCCCTTATTTTGCTCGTCTGCAGAAGAGATTAGGGGAGAAAATAAAGGCAGAGTAACGCTGGTCTCAGGTCTCAAGACTTCTTAAACGTTAAGTCCAGACCTATGCCAGACGTACGAAGTTAAAGTTCACAACCCGAATGCAGTCGTTGGGTTAGCTCTGACTCTCCTAAGTCATCAGTTGATTACACTCCGACTTAGAGGAGTAAGGTTCTGCCACAACAGATCTCTGCTGTTAAGGCTTTACCTCAGCAGAACTTAGTGTCTGCCGACCCCAAGTTAACTCTACTGCAGTCCATACAGTCACAACTTTCGGTCTTGATGCGTGAGTGTCGGGCTGAGAGTGTTGCACCGCCTGCACTCCCTCCACCTGTTCTCGCTGCACCTGCTCCGCCTGGTCGCAGCACCATCTGCCAGGCGTACGATGTTGTGGACTCTACTACAGTCCATGCAAGCACAGTTTTCGGACTTGATGAGTGAGTGTCGGGCTGAGAGTGTTGCTCCACCGCCTCCGCCTACACTCCCTCCTCCTACACTCGCTCCGCCTGATCACAGTACCATCTGCCAGGCGTATGATGTTGTGGACTCTACTACAGTCCATGCAAGCACAGCTTTCGGACTTGATGCGTGAGTGTCGTGCTGAGAGTGTTGCACCTCCTGCACCTGTGGTGCACCAACCTCCTGCACCCGTTCAGCCTGTGCTGCACCCGCCTGCACCGGTGGTGCACCAACCTCCTGCACCCGTTCAGCCTGTGCTGCACCCGCCTGCACCGGTGGTGCACCAACCTCCTGCACCCGTTCAGCCTATGCTGCACCCGCCTGCACCGGTGGTGCACCAACCTCCTGCACCCGTTCAGCCTGTGCTGCACCCGCCTGCACTCGCTGCACCCAGTCGCAGCTCCATCTGCCAGGCGTACGATGTTGAACCACTTTCGGAGTTTGCTGTTCACAGTGTTGTTCAGCTTCAGCCTTCTTTAAGGCAACCCTTGCTTTGGGATCAGGAGAGTTACACTCTTCCTCCTCCTCCCCTTGCTGCTCCTCCAGTGGTGCAACTCTCGGTTGGGGTACAACAACCTCTCCCCTCCGTGAGTCTGTCTGCTCAACCAGCGCTGCACCGAGTTCAACCCTCATCTAGGCAAGCTCATCTACACCATGCACTTGCGCCTCAGGAGCCTCAGCTTGCTAGAACTTTACCTTGTTCTGCGCAGCCTCAACCTTCTCATGCTCCACTCATCTCTCAGGAACAGGAACGGACTACTCCGCCTCCGTCCTCCGCGCAGCTGGTACAATCCTTGGGTGCAACTCTTGCTAGGAGTCAACCTCCTTCACCCTTGCACCTGCCTTCTGCTCCGTCTGTTGTTCAGCCTATGCAGTCTGAACCTCAGGTTTTCCCTCAAGTTGAGGAAACCTCTGTTGTTGTTCCAGCTCGTTCTGACTCTGCTGTTCAGCATACCATGGTTTAAACCCCCATGCAAGCATGCATTAAGCACTCTAGCACTGGTCATGGAATTTCTGAGAAATGTTAAACGCCATGCACACACTCTGCTTTCCTTTCAGCAGGCTCTGCTTACAGCAGGCTCTACTTCCTACATGCTCAGCATTCAGCATGCTCTGCATTCAGCATGCTCTGCATACAACATGCTCTGCATACAGCATGCTCTGCATTCAGCATGCTCTGCATACAGCATACTCTGCATACATCATGCTCTGCATACCTTACCGCATGCTTCTCAACACATCTTGGGTTGTTGCCAACTCACTAGACTGTCAAGCAGTTTCATAACGTTGCCTTCTAGTCTGCTGCTTTGCACCAGTGAACCCTCACTCAGAGAACTTAGCTTTTCTAGGATAAGGTCCCTGTAGATGAGAAAGTTCTTTTCTCCCTCCTTCTGATATTCCCTTGAGGACTCTGTCATTTGGAGGGAGCCTTTAGCTGCATAACCTCTTATGGACTTTTATTTAAGCATAACATGCTTACAGGGAAGGTAATGGTTACACTTCAGCCGCTAATCCCGTCTGTTACCACACCTGCTCCCATAGACCTTGAGCTGTGTTGCATGACATGCAGTCCAAGCTTAGTCCTTGTTAGAGGATTTTTTGTTTACGGAGTCAATGTGTCACGGGGAAGACGTTCAACAACCAACAGAAGGGACTTGTTGTGACGCAGTGGGCAACCTCAGCAACCCGTTAAGGAGTTGTCTGTACGACCCAGACAGTCTAGACAGATTCGGGTTGTCACTGTACTTCCTCGCTTGCCCATGATTGACAGTTTACAGACTGTGCAGCAGTATCATGATCTTGTGTCCGGCTCCGTCAGACGACTGGCTTTTAAGAGCTCCCTCAAGTCGTCGCTGTCTGGAGATTTTCAAATGGACTATGGATCTGACCAAGGAACTGGGCCTCCTGGTCAATTTTGAGGAGTCTCAGCTCGTTCCATCCCAGACCATTGTCTCCTTGGGTATGGATCTTCAGAGTCGAGCTTTTCGGACTTGTCCGTCGGCCCCAAGGATCTTCCAAGCCCTAGAATGCATCCAGAGCATGCTGAGAAGGAACCGATGCTTAGTCAGGCAGTGGATGAGTCTAACAGGGACACTTTCATCGCTGGCCCTGTTCATCGAGTTAGGGAGACTCCACCTCCGCCCCCTTCAGTATCATCTAGCTGCTCACTGGATAAAGGACATGACGCTAGAGACGGGCTCAGTTCCTGTTTCCGAAGAGATGAGGTCTACTCTAACGTGGTGGAAGAACAGCATTCTTCTCAAGGAAGGTCTACCATTGGCTGTTCAGTCCTCCGACCACCGTCTCTTCTCGGACGCATCGGACACGGGCTGGGGTGCGACACTGGACGGACAGGAATGCTCGGGAACATGGAATCAGGAGCAAAGGACACTTCACATCTATTGCAAGGAGTTGTTGGCAGTTCATTTGGCCTTGATAAACTTCAAGTCCCTCCAGCTTAACAAGGTGGTGGAGGTGAACTCCGACTACACCACAGCCTTGGCTTACATCTCCAAGCAGGGAGGGACTCATTCGAGGAAGTTGTTCGAGATCGCAAGGGACCTCCTCATTTGGTCAAAAGATCGAAAGCTCACGCTGGTAACGAGGCTCATTCAGGGCGATATGAATGTCATGGCAGATCGCCTCAGCCGGAAGGGTCAGGTCTTCCCCACAGAGTGGACCCTTCACAAGAATGTTTGCAGCAGACTTTGGGCCCTGTGGGATCAGCCAACCATAGATCTATTCGCTACCTCGATGACCAAGAGGCTCCTCTTGTATTGTTCTCCGATTCCAGACCCAGCAGCAGTTCGCGTGGATGCCTTTCTGCTGGATTGGTCCCATCTCAACCTGTATGCATTCCCGCCGTTCAAGATTGTCAACAGGGTACTTCAGAAGTTCGCCTCTCACAAAGGGACACGGCTGACGTTGGTTGCTCCCCTCTGGCCCGCGAGAGAATGTTTCACTGAGGTACTGCAATGGCTGGTCGACGTTCCCAGGACTCTTCCTCCTAGAGTGGACCTTCTGCGTCAACCTCACGTAAAGAAGGTACTCCCAACCTCCACGCTCTTCGTCTGACTGCCTTCAGACTATCGAAAGACTCTCAAGAGCTAGAGGCTTTTCGAAGGAGCCAGCCAGAGCGATTGCCAGAGCAAGGACGACATCCACTCTCAGAGTCTATCAGTCTTTATGGGAAGTCTTCCGAAGCTGGTGCAAGGCCAATGCAGTTTTTCCTCAGCCAGTACCAATGTAACCCAGATTGCTGACTTCCTGTTACATCTAAGGAACGTAAGCTCCCTATCAGCTCCTACGATCAAGGGTTACAGAAGTTTGTTGGCAGCGGTTTTCTGCCACAGAGGCTTGGATCTTTCCTCCAACAAAGATCTACAGGACCTCCTTAGGTCTTTTGAGACCTCAAAGGAACGTCGGTTGTCCACTCCAGGCTGGAATCTAGACGTGGTCCTAAGGTTCCTAATATCATCAGGATTTGAACCGCTCCAATCAGCCTCTTTTAAGGACCTCACATTAAAAAAACTCTTTTCCTCGTGTGCTTAGCAACAGGTAAAAGAGTAAGTGAGATCCACGCCTTCAGCAGGAACATAGGTTTCACATCTGAAACGGCTACATGTTCCTTACAGCTCGGTTTTTTGGCTAAAAACGAGCTTCCTTCCCGTCCTTGGCCTAAGTCGTTCGAGATCCCAAGCCTGTCCAACATGGTGGGGAACGAACTGGAGAGAGTACTTTGCCCAGTTAGAGCTCTTAAGTACTATCTAAAGGTCAAAACCATTACGAGGACAATCAGAAGCCTTATGGTGTGCTATCAAGAAGCCTTCTCTACCAATGTCTAAGAACTCAGTTTCTTACTACATCAGGCTTCTGATTAGAGAAGCAAATTCTCATCTGAAGGAAGAAGACCTTGCTTTGCTGAAGGTAAGGACACATGAAGTGAGAGCTGTGGCTACTTCAGTGGCCTTCAAACAGAACCGTTCTCTGCAGAGTGTTATGGATGCAACCTATTGGAGAAACAAGTCAGTGTTCGCATCATTCTATCTCAAAGATGTCCAGTCTCTTTACGAGTACTGCTACACCCTGGGTCTATTCGTAGCAACGAATGCAGTAGTAGGCGAGGGCTCAGCCACTACATTCCCATAATCCCATAACTTTTTAACCTTTCTCTTGAATACTTTTTATGGGTTGTACGGTCGGCTAAGAAGCCTTCCACATCCTTGTTGATTTGGCGGGTGGTCAATTCTTTCTTGAGAAGCGCCAAGGTTAAAGGTTGTGATGAGGTCCTTTAGTATGGGTTGCAGCCCTGTATACTTTAGCACCTTTGAGTTGATTCAGCCTCCCAAGAGGAACGCTGCGCTCAGTAAGGAAGACGATCTTATTAAAGGCAGAGTAACGGTTCAAGTCGACTTCCTTACCAGGTACTTATTATTTCATTGTTATTGTGGATAACTGATTATATGAAATATGGGATACTTAGCTATCCTTTAATCTTGTACACTGGTTTTCACCCACCCCCCTGGGTGTGAATCAGCTACATGATTATCGGGTAAGTTTAATATTGAAAAATGTTATTTTTATTAATAAAATAAATTTTTGAATATACTTACCCGATAATCATGATTTAATCGACCCTCCCTTCCTCCCCATAGAGAACCAGTGGACCGAGGAATAATTGAGGAGGTGTCAACAAGAAGTACTTGAGTACCTGGCCACAGGTGGCGCTGGTAAATACACCCCCTTCTAGTATTGTGATAGCTGGCGTATCCCTCCATAAAATTCTGTCGGGCAACGGAGTTGACAGCTACATGATTATCGGGTAAGTATATTCAAAAATTTATTTTATTAATAAAAATAACATGTTTTTGAATGAGAGCTTAATGTTTGTTGTGTTAATACACAAATATTAACCCTTTTACCCCCAGGCTATTTGGAAATTTCCAGCCCTTAACCCCCGGGGGTTATTTTTTTTCAAGCACATTTTGCCGTATATTTTTTAAAAATTGCTCTAACAGCCTTAATTTTCATCATCGAGAGGTCAGGTTGGTCTCATTCTCTTGGAAAATGCCTGAAATTTCTCAAAAAATTATCAAATTTATGAAAAAAAAATTTAAATAGCAGTTTTTTGCAAGGATGTACAGGTACGTCCATGGGGGTAAAGGGATGAGCTTTGTGAAACGTACCATTACGTCCTTTGGGGGTAAAAGGGTTAAATTCTATAAATACTTTAATGACAAATTGCTACCTCTCTCACATGCTCTTTTTTCGATCTTATGGCAAGAGGAAAGAAAATATCCTAATATATTTTTATGGATTAGTTTAATGAGAAACTTGACTCATTGAGTTTGGCCAAATTATTTGCGTTCAATTAGGTGGTGGAAATTGGAGTAAGGTAAATCCGAAGAGGATGGAGAGCTTAGTAACTGTGTGTGTGATGAGGATTAAAGTAAAAGATTTTGACCAGATGAAAAATAAAACTGAAAAGAATGTGCCAAGGTCTTAATGGGTTTATTAAAACCTTACATATTGATTTCGAGTAGAAATATGTAAGGAAGATGTATTGAGTTCTCTCTCTGTCAGAAATAAGTTAAAGTTCTTTTATTTTTGTGCGCTGCTATTGTAACCAATATGTTTTTGAATGAGAGCTTAATGTTTGTTGTGTTAATACACAAATATCAACCCTTTTACCCCCAAAGGACGTACTGGTACGTTTCACAAAACTCATCCCTTTACCCCCATGGACGTACCGGTCCGTCCTTGCAATAAATTGCTATATAAATGTTTTTTTTTGCATATTTTTTATAATTTTTTTTGAGAAACTTCAGGCATTTTCCAAGAGAATGAGACCAACCTGACCTCTCTATGACAAAAACTAAGGCTGTTAGAGCAATTTTAAAAAAATATACTGTAAAATGTGCTTGAAAAAAAAAAATAACCCCTGGGGGTTAAGGGTTGGAAATTTCCAAATAGCCTGGGGGTAAAAGGGTTAAGGATCAATATACTGTTTTAGAATGGTGAATTACATTGAGTTCAAGTTCAATTTTCATAAGATTATGTAAATTTTTGCAGGGCTTATAAGATTGTCAATTTTTTGCAGGGATTAGACGGCCCAACTCTGAACAACACGTATGGGTTCAAGTTCTCAAATCATAACCTGCGTGAGGCTAAAGCTCTGCATGAGGTAAGTGTATGATTGTGTATGATGAATGAGCCCTACAATGTATAGATCATTTACCTAGAATTTGCATGTCGACTCTGACACAAATTAGTGTCGCATAGCTTTTACTCAAGTTTTAAAATCTTATCATTATTTTTATACATACCGTATGCACTTTTATGACTGTTACGATCTTTATTTACAATTGAAAGCTGGAAGTTTCTTGACAGAAATATAATTTTTTATAACAGTCAAGAAATCTTTCAGTGTTCCTTTATTGTGTATAGATAGTTGAATAGTAACATCTAAGTGTGTTTCCTTTATGCTAAGTACGTATGATTTTTTCCCTTATAAATGTTAAGATTTCATCATTCAGTATCTATAGGTTTTGCTTTCTGTTATTATTGACACAGGTCTTCATATTGTCTTTATGAATTTTTGACAAAGCAGTTATCTATTTTATTTCAAAAGATGTTTTGGAAAGTTTTTGGAAAGTTGATTTTAACGGATGAAGTACCCTGTTCCCATGCTAGCTGCTTTCACGTTTTGAGGGCCTCTTTCCATCCCATCTCATGCCAAGTTTTTCTAACAAACCATAGTTTCCATAGAAGCTCCTCAGTTTTATTGAGCCATAACTTTTGATCGTGAATGTGGCCGGGGACATTTATTCAAACTTCTTTATGATGAAAGAAGTAGGTTAGGTAAGAGAATAGTCTTTCCTTTGGAGGCTTTAACCAGTCAGTAATGAGCATAAATCAGGTCTGTCACTGTTAGAAGGTGGAAGTTAAGATGGCCAGTTAGTATATCACTGATGATTTTGTGGGAAAAACATGGTTTCATGTAAAAAAATAAGTTCTCAGCAAAACCTGTCATTCATATACCTGTTGGATGTCAAGTAGTTAAGAGTTCTAACCTTTGCGGAGGTCTTCAGAATTCAGAGTATTATCTGACAGAAGAAGTCTATAACTCCAGTATCCAAAAATATTTTGAGTATAAACCCACAGAGTGAAGTAAATATCTTTCAAGTTTAGTCACAACACGATACAAACTCAGATATCATCTTACCCTTTATATGAGACGTAGGTGATAAGTCTGTTTGTCATGAACAAGTTCTTATAACTTATTTTTCATGCAAACGAATCGGTCATGTATTGAACTGTCTTGCCATTCTCCCCTCCTCGCTGTGTCTAATCTAATCAATGGGATCAAATGAGTTGGATAGTTACTATCAATGGATGCTTCATTGGTGTGTATTCGTGAATAATCTCTCTTAGCTATTCTGCTCGTTTCAGCTACATTAGCTTGTTTCAGCTACAAGAATTCAGAATTATCTAGGGAACCACAACTTTGAATAAAGGTCTCAAATATGATTTGGTGGTTTATATGGAAGTTGAGTTATTTTGTTACTGCTTCCAGCCTGCACTTATTTTCCCTCTATTCTTTTTCAAGTGCTGTGATTCATATTATAAAGACTTGTCTGGAGATTCCTCCCACCTTTTGTCGTTAAGCTATGTTTTTTGAAAATTTCTTATTAGGAAAAAAGATTTAAAGGTATGGAAAGCGGTTCTGTGGATTTTGAGGGGGAGGTGTAAAATTCCATACAATACATTACTATATATCAATTTAAACAAATATATCAGAGAAGTTGAAGATTGTAAAGGCAGAGCGGAGGGCAGATCTTGAACCGTACGAAAATTTTGGCAAAAGATTAATGTTGAAAGAAATTAAAAGAACTTATGACGGAAGAAATGACAAGCGCATATGATGATCACGGGCATACAGAACACTGGAAGGAAGAGCTAGTGTACTAAAGGTTATCTTCAGAAGTTTATCTTTGAATTCTATAACCATTTTGTATGGGGGTAAATCTATTATTCCTCTTGTTGGCACAACCTGTCAGACATTGTAGAATGGAAATGCAATCTGATATTGTTATCATTGTCAATTAAACTATTTCATTTTTGTGGTCTTAGGTTTGAGAAAAAGGTTTCAAGTAGTCTAGTTTACGGAGAACCTGATCATCCGAATTCGATGACTTGTTCGACAGTCTTATGCTTTTGGAGATGGAAAACTCTCAGCATTTGTGGGATTTTGAATATGTCAGTAGTAGAGCATCCTTTATTTTCTGATTATCACGTGCAATTTCATCAGTCTTGCTTTTGCCGTTAGGAAGTGATGAAGAGCATTTGAACAAAAAAAATCTTGTTACCATCTCTTATGAAAGAAATTTTTAATTATAACGAAACGTATTTATGTGAATAACTAATATTATAGAATGTGAGATGGTTATTGAAACCTATAATGCATAATGTTTCAGATTTTTCAAGTGACATGAACATACAAATATGTGATGATTATTTTTTTTTTGTATAATTAACTGACCACTGCACTGTGTATTTTTCAGATCCCCTCATAGAGGTAAGCTCAGCCCACCTTTCCCATTGTTGTTGGTGTTGGCTTCCAAACCCCCATCCCCTCAGCAGTGTCTGTCTCTCTCCTTTCTCTTTTCAAGTTGGTTTTTATCTCAATTTGGGTCTCCCAGAGAAAACTGAGTGTGTGACGAGGCTTCGGTCACAGATGTTGACCATTGCATTAAATTGTTTAGCGCTCATTTTTTTATTACGAGGTAGATAACTCCATCACGGGTGACAGGATTGGCCATTTTCATAGACTGATATTGAGGTGTAAGTTTTTCTAACTTATATAGAAGAGACAGAAGTGTTTTCTGTTCATTAATCAAAGTGGTTTTATTTGCTGTGGAAGTTGTCATGAAAAATTCAACCTTGCAAATATGTTCTATACTGCTCGCTCTTATGAAAGTTAAGTTCAAGTGGAAGAAAATTCAACTCATTATTTTTTTTAAGTTAGATTTCAATGTATGTTTTGTTTTGTAACATGGGAAATGTAAACATTTACAAAAAGCATCTCGCCAATACATATTCTAATTATTAAATGAGTTTTGATACCTTGAAGTTCTCGAAGACCTCACCTTGAGCTTTGAAAATGGCTGTCACTTTTCTTCCTTGACATAGCCTTGCACGGATTCTGACTAAATAAGCCTTTCCAAAATGTCTTTTGTTGTTTAAACCAATAACAACTCAAGAAGAAATTTAATGTATATGGAGTCCTCTGTTGCATACTCAAATTTTAATTCCATTTGATCATTCTAATGTACTGTAATTATGTGTAATATTTACCAGTACGTTTTTACTACCACATGTTCCTAAAGTACTGTACAGCACTTCTCCTATAACTGCTTTTGTTTGTTACCCTGCTATTGGTTTCCATTTTACAAACATGGTTTTATGTACAGTATTGCACAATAACGTACCGAGTGCACTACCAAGTGAGGGATTGTGGGTCATAAAAAAATGCATGTACTAGTTTTTGTGTAGAATTGATCCTTTGGGTGTATATGTCTTGTATAAATTTGGAGTTTTATCATTTTTGGGACATGTGAAAGGTATCAACATTGTATACATGAATTTATATAGAAACATGTTTGTACACAAGTATGTTTAGCTGTGTTTTAAATTCGCCTTAATTGTAGAGTGGTGAAATACGTTGCTAAATGGTTATATAAACCCAGCTTTGTACAATATATGTTCCATAATTTCCAAGCAGAACCTTAGTTGGTTTCCAGTTCTTAATATCGTCTTTTTTATAGCATTTGTATATGGTTAGATTACTTGGAAAGTAATGAGTGAAGTATTATTTGAAGGATGGATGACTCGAAATTTCTTTTGAATATTGATCATCATCCATGTTTTCTTCCTCTGCACCTCTTTTTATAAGTTGACATCCAGCCATTTTCAAGTTTTATATTTCTCTTATTAATAGATCTTGTATCATCATGCACACAAATTATTTTATTTGCTGTTCTTTCCCAGAAATTGGTCTAAATAATTATTTGAGATTTTAATCAATTTTTTAATTAATGATTATTACATTTCTGTACTATTTCACAGTTTATGATACAATCTTTTCGATGCTTTTCATCCTTGAATTTTTGTGCACCTCCCTCTTTAGAACCTTCTATATCTTCCTCATAAATACTTATCTGAGTGTACTTAATAGAGAAACGGGTCTTATACGCGTCATAGATTAGTTACTCGATTGTTAAGGTACTCTCGTTATTTGATTTTCTGTTTGTGTAGGCTGTTACTCTTCTTCACTACCAGCCTTATATGTTAATAACTCTTCTTTTTAACAGAAATAGTTGCCTTCTCCATATCTTCACCATTACTCCCATTTTACTGGATTGTTGGTCGGCTATCGTTATTTGATTTTCAGTTTGTGTAGGCTGTTACTCTTTTTCACTACCAGCCTTACATGTTGGTAACTTCTTTTTTAAACAGAAATAGTTGCCTTCTCCATATCTATATCATTCGCTCCCATTTTACATGCATGGGATTAAGAATTTTACTCCATTGAAGCTTTAATATTGATCATCCGTGACACTGTTACATTGCATTCATGGGTTTTTTTTATCCAGTGAATATGGTGAACTAAGTCACAGCTTGATTAGGATCTCAAAAGGCATAAGCAGAAATCAATTTTATCACCCACCATCACCTGTGATTACTTTATAATCAAAATACTTTTGCTGTAGTTCCTAATACGCTTGATTCGAGCAGAATTGAGAATTCTGTGGTATATGTGACCCTGGTGCTATGGGTGTGTATTCTATTAAAATGTACAATTATAAGAATGATGAGATTACAAGTTTGTATTTAAAAGATTTGGCACTTAACCCCATTGTATCATCTGTTAATAAACCATGCTACCTCTAGTCAAGGGCCCAGATCTAAATGGTGAACTTTAGAGAAGATAAAGTAATGTATTTTTTATATATATACCCCTGTCTATATTATCTGATTGATTTATGCTAAACTCTTGCAATGCTACCATTACAAGAAAAAAATATCATTCCGGCCCCAGGCCCTTTTTGGGATGTCTTATTTACCCCCATCTTAGCACAAGAACTTAATGTTTGAAATTTAAGACTTTTTCTATTGGATAGCTTAATAAATTTTCTTTCCATTTGTATATAATTTTTCATTTGTAATATTTTCATACACATAAATAATAAAGAGAGAACACCTAGAAATTACATGATTTAAAATACATCCTGTCGGGCTGAAGGCAATAGAAATTCCCGGATGTAGATAATTTGTTTTGTGATTCAAAGTTTTAATTAAATTTACATTGAAATAACATGAATTAAATCATAAAATAGTTGTGCAAAGTGTCAATTAAGAGGCATATTTGCCATCCTAGAGTTCTACCATTTCAGTTTTATTTCAAATTCACTTATCAACAGGATACTCATTTCTCATCAGAACTCCATCATCCATTGTGTGTGTCTGATACCTAGGTCCGCATTGTTTTTACATACATAGATATACCAAAGGCACTTCCCCCAATTTTGGGGGGTAGCCGACATCAAAAAATGAAAAAAAACAAAAAGGGGATCTCTACTCTCTACGTTCCTCCCAGCCTAACAAGGGACTCAACTGAGTTCAGCTGGTACTGTTAGGGTGCCACAGCCCACCCTCCCCCGTTATCCACCACAGATGAAGCTTCATAACGCTGAATCCCCTACTGCTGCTACCTCCGCGGTCATCTAAGGCATCGGAGGCAGCAGCAGGAAAATAGTCCTGCTAGGCATGTGCCATCTGTTTTCTCAGGTATACTGTTATCTTAATCACCTTCCTCACTTTTTTATGAAGGCTTTGACTGGGTTTGAGATAATTGGGTCTGAGTAACCTTAAAAATATAAAAAGGAAACTTCAGCTACCAAATTTGGAGGAAATCAAATCGAGGTGAGCATGTCAACCAAATGTTTGACCTCTCTCAGACATTTAAGGAAGAGGAACCAACAATGGTATGCCCAACCCTTAGTTGCCTTTAACATATTTCCACTGTTATACCAAAAAGTATTACATTAGGGAAATGTGAAGGTCCTTTGTAAGATCACCCACCTTGACTTCATTGTTAGAGTAGCATAACCTGTGTTTGTCTCTTTCCCATCTACCATGGAACATTCCACCGACTGGTTTCTGCTGTGGTTCATCTCCTTGTCCAATTTGCAGGAATTGGTACTATAGGCTATTAACACTACTTATAGATGGGCCAAGTCTTCTGATGAAAATGTGTCATTTTGATTTGAAGAAGTAGAACCTAGTAACCTTGTACAGTATTGTATCTCTATGTCTCCCCGAGGCCCCAAGTTTCTCAGTGTCTGTTGTAGATAGTAGTTGATAGAAATAATACAAAAGCCATACATTCATGAGCTTTTGTTTCTGAAGAGCTGTGTTAGGGAACTTTGATTCTCCCCTGCAAGCCAAATTCTGCAGTAATAGCAACTAAATGAAAGCATCTTTACCTTAAGAGTAAAAAAAAGAATTTTCTCTGCAGTTTTATCCCTCTTCGGTGGACTATCCATTAAACGTACACAATTCTCTAGTTGTTAGGACAAATAAATTACTGTGCAGTGTTTATCAATTTGGTGGCTTAGGAGACTGCTTTGTAGATATGGAAAGTGTATGAAAAAAAGGAAATTCACATCAGTTTTATTCCTTCGACTTTTAGCACTGCATAGGTTTTAGTTAGGGAGGCAGAGATTAATGCTCAAGTGCCAAATGAGAAGTATGGAAGGGTGTATATTTTCTCCTGCTATCTCATTTGCAACTAGCATATCTTTTTCACCTCCTGTGTTGACAAAGAACATTGCAAATAACCTAACTGTTTACCCCAAGATTTTCTGGGTAATGTTCGTACTGGTAATAATTTTTTTTTTTAACTGGCTCATCCTGTTTTTACTCGGTCTAAGCAAAGAAGAGAGTTGAGCCCTTCGTAACAAGCTTTGATTCTTGTGTTTTCTCCCTTTGTCCTCGGACAAAGTGCCTGTTTAAGCCATTCAAACTTCTGATTGATCACATTCACAATCAGGACTGCTGGTGCATTTCCCGGGTTCTTTACGTGCATTTCTGAGCCGAGAGCTTAGTATCAACGTGTGTGTGCTATAATTAATAATGCGGTATACAGTATCACATTACAGTACCCCGTTCCAAATGAACATACCCATTCCATTTCAATTAAAGTACATTCTCTGGTTCTGTGAACATTTCAATGCTGATTAGTTAGTTTTCTTTTAAGGGTTCAGTTTGCACATTCAGGTTCAAAAAGTGCTTCTTTAGTTAATAAATTGATTTGAGAATTCAGTTAGGGCCTGCATAGTGAGACTTTACTTTTCTGTCGGGGAAATAGAGTACTGTGTATCTGGTAATATTCAAGGTATGAATATTATTTTGATATCAATGAATTTGTATGAAAGATTTGTTTTATGCTAGAAAAAGGTATACATAAATTTTAAATACAGTAGTTGAGAAAATAATTTTGCAATGTTGGGTACTGTATATAGAAATAATACCCCATCTGGTAGGTAAAGCTACCCTCTTAACTTACTTGGTGTGGATTTGCTAAATGTTTGTATTTGTATTAACAGTAAGGAATATGTCATGCCAGAAGTAACAGACTCGAAGTTATTTTCACGTTAGAAATTATTATATTGTAATTTGTTTTCTATGTAATATTTGAGTAAAACGTGTACAGATGGTTCTCAACTTACAAGCTTAATAGGTTTCAAGAAGCTGTTTATAAGTCAAATTGTAAGTCTCTCTCTCTCTCTCTCTCTCTCTCTCTCTCTCTCTCTCTCTCTCTCTCTCTCTCTCTCCTCTCTCTCTCTCTCTCCTCTCTCCAAAAAGTGGTTTATAAGTCAAAATTGTAAGTCTCTCTCTCTCTCTCTCTCTCTCTCTCTCTCTCTCTCCTCTCTCTCTCTCTCTCTCTCTCTCTCTCTCTCTCCAAAAAGCAGTTTATAAGTCAAATTGTAAGTCTCTCTCTCTCTCTCCTCTCTCTCTCCACTCTCTCATCTCTCATCTCTCTCTCCTCTCTCTCTCTCTCTCTCTCTCTCTCTCTCTCTCTCTCTCTCCAAAATGTGGTTTATAAGTCAAATTGTAACACTCTCTCTCTCTCTCTCATCTCTCTCTCTCTCTCTCACTCTCCTCTCTCTCTCTCTCTCTCTCTCTCTCTCTCTCTCTCTCTCTATGATTTCCAGCTATTAAAGTAAACAAATACTCAGATTTCATATGAAATAGATATCAGTTTATTACAAATGTCTTTTACTCACTATCAAATGATATAATATTTTTTATCACAGAATTTCTTGAACTTATCTTTATTTTCCGTTGGATTTATATTTGTATCTCCAAATGTTTCGAAGTCTAAACGTTTGTAAGTTGGGAATCCTTTGTACTGTTAATAGCTCCTAATATTTGCCATTGGTCTGGGACTACTGAAGAGCATAAACAAGTCTAGGTAACACTTCAAATGTTATAAATCTGTACAATATGTGAATAATTTTCTTTTTCATAACCGATTTTACCAATCAAGTTTTTTAATTCTTCAATTATTCTACAAAAATAGTATTTCAAGCAAAATTGAATATATTTAAATTTAACAAAATTTCCTTGTTTTAGATATTCTTTTATCAAATTTGGATTTTATTTTTGTCATATTTATGTATCAATTGAATTTTATAGAAAAAATTAAACTTAAAAAGCTGATTTTTGTTTAAATAACGATCTTTGAGTATGCAGAAGAATTGTTTTTATGTCCTTCAATAGATCCAGATAAGTACAGAATTATCTACACGATACTATAAACGAGTTCCTGGTGTTGAACAGTTTTGTTTGCAGCTTCTTGTAGTAGTGTACGCTATTGCTTTCAGTGTGTGCTTCTCTTAAGAATATAAGGAAATGCAAAGAATGTGAAATAACCCTTTTACCCTCAGGCCTTTTGGAAATTTCCAACCCTTAACCCCCAAGGGTTATTTTTTTTCACGAACATTTTGCAGTATATTTTTTTTTAAATTGCTCTAACAGCCTTAATTTTTGTCATAGAGAGGTCAGGTTGGTCTCTTTCTCTTGGAAAATGCCTGAATTTTCTCAAAAAATTATCAAAAATATGAAAAAAATAAATTTTATAGCATTTTTTTGCAAGGACGTACCGGTACGTCCATGGGGGTAAAGGGATGGCTTTTGTGAAACGTACCAGTATGTCCTTTTGGGGGTAAAAGGGTTAATTAATCATTTATGAAACTTTTAGTACTGTAAATAATTTTATAATGATGGTTTAAAAACTCAGGCTTAGTCTTACGCTTGATCTTCAGATAATTGGTAATGAAAACTTTGAACTTAGAAGACATCCCACACCCAGTAATAGTTAGCCTGTAATGTATACTTACACAGTCCCTGAGATTTATTACAAAAAAATTAGAACTGATAGGAAGGGTTACTGTTAAAAGCCATAATACCGTGCATACCATATACAGCCATCAAACAATACATTAAGAAATCATTTACATTTTATTATATTTTCTTGAATTTTATATCAATTTTTATATGAAACATTGAGATATGCAGTTGCAGATGTTTAGTGTACTGTAACTAACCATTATAAAAATATTCACACTGAAAAGTATACGATAATAATATCTTATAAATGCATTTCCTTAAAGATGACATAGTTAGGGATGTACAGTAGGTCTGTTTATCTTAGTGTTGACAACGATGTTAGGTATGGGGTGAAATGGCTTTCAGAAGTAATATTTTTCAACATAAATTTAGTCACACAACATATATGAGTCCTAACAAGATGAACAAAAAGTAACCTTATAGATTTAATTCCATATTCACCATAGGTATATTAGGGTCACTTTTTTATTTTATAATAATTCAGTACACAGAGTCATAGCACAAAAGAAACATTCTTGAAAATTAAATCTTTGCAAATGAAATGCAAGTTGTGTATAGGACAAATAACTTGAAGGGAACAGGAAGAATATTATGACTGTGGCTAAGTTACCCTTGCACCTTCTCCGTCAGTTTCTGCTTTGCCTTTTGCAAGAGTATCACCCCCTTAAATTTCTTAGGTCTTCAGTACTTTCCAATAAGTTTAGATACGACTTTATTATAAGTCAGTTTTAGTTGTAAATGATAAAATTATCCTTGAAATTATCAGATGACACGTATAACTTTATCTTAACAGCACGAATACCTAACCACCATGTGCATCGAGTGTCATGTGACAACGAGGCCTTCTCTGTTGCCTGACCCATTGTTCGATCCAATCTCGGCTGTTATTTTCACCATTATTCAAGATGTACCAGATGATCATCCATCTCCCCAGAAGCTCAAAGGTATTTTTATGGGACATAGTGAAAATGGAATTTATGGAATGCTGTATAGAATTTAAGAACACTTGGCCTTTCACGTTACACGTTTCTCCTAACCTTTGGTTTTTATTGCTTTCGTCCTTTTGTGCTTTTTGGTTGAATAGCCCTTTTTCTCTGGCAAGCAAGAAGTATTCTTTTAATTTTACTTTATATTGTACTGTGTTAAATTTTATTAAGATCAGAAAGTAATTGCATACTATTCTAAAAAAAAAGTTTATTGGATCTGCTTTTCCTCTTTGTTTTAATTTCTCCCATGAATGTGTTAGGACCACTTTTGGTGAATTTTATGTTCACTTATTGAAAAACTTAATTTCTTGCCTGCTAGAGCAGACCTTTTTTAAACCAAAAGGCTCTCTCTCATAATAATCTTTTTAGTGTGTATCTTAATGGGCTTGATTTCATCCCACAAATTTATAGTTTATCTTACTGAGTACATTCTGAACTCAATCTCTCATGTTTTTTCCCCTGCCCTTCAACCATTATGTCGGCTTCTGTTAGTTAATTGTCAAAAGGTGGTTGGAATGGTTTAAAGTTTTCACCACCCAAAATGAATGTTGTACATTTTGATCTCAGTTTTATACGTACAGTATTACAAAAGAATTTCTTGTGCGGAAATTTTATTTTCAAGGTTCATTTTACATTACAATTAATATAAAGTCCATCCACTCTCCACCAACATGATTATTGTTTTAATTCACAAAAGTGTCTCTTGAAATTTACTGTACAAACATTATTATCCTACTGAATTAGTAAGTTACAAAGATTTTGAATAATTCATAACATTATCTAAATAGAAACAAATTGAAATAACAGTTTTGCTCGAAGATTCCTTGCTGTATTTGATGGCTCACCTGCTATAAATTGTGAATTTTATTCTTTCTTGTTATGCATGCATATACTTTCTTCTGTTGTACCTAATTTGATTGCATGTTTATTTTTCCTTTAGTTTTCCATTTAAAAATTTCTGTTTACCCAGAGGTTCTTGTCTTTAACCCTTTTACCCCCAAAGGACGTACTGGTACGTTTCACAAAAGCCATCCCTTTACCCCCATGGACGTACTGGTACGTCCTTGCAAAAAAATGCTATAAAATTTTTTTTTTTCATATTTTTTATAATTTTTTGAGAAAATTCAGGCATTTTCCAAGAGAATGAGACCAACCTGACACCTCTCTATGACAAAAATTAAGGCTGTTAGAGCAATTTAAAAAAAATATACTGCAAAATGTGCTGGAAAAAATATAACCCCCTCGGGGTTAAGGGTTGGAAATTTCCAAAGAGCCTGGGGGTAAAAGGGTTAAGTTGTAATTTACTTATATAAATGGTTATTTGCATCCCCTCTATATCAAAGATGTAATCTTCACAGCATTCATGTTCAAGAAATGAACTGCCAAATACTAATCTTATACATAAATTGTTCTATTAATCATTTTGTATATAGAGTATTATGGGACAAACTCCTCGTTTCGAAGAGCAACCACCGACATCTCTGAGAAACTAGGATTTGTTTTTTTATTAATATTAAACCTTCTTCACTCTGGCTTGTTTTAAACTTTTTATCACACTATTCACAGGTGCTATAGTGGTTAGTAGTAGCAGCGGAGATCTGATATCTCATAGTGGCATTTGTGGCCTTTACGTGCTTCATGTTGATGATGAGAAGGCTCTCCTTAATGAAGTAGTTACTATTGTCACTACTTGGGACCCAGATATGCTTGTTGGATATGAGGTACTTTCCAGTTATTCATTTCTTTTATGCCAGGTGCATGGAATCGTGTAGTTTTACATTTTGTGTGAATGAGAAAAATTTTACTTCCATTACAAAATGCTATAGATGGGTTTTGTATGTGAAGTTGTGTCAGTATCACACACTATAGATGGCTCTGAAGCTATTTTAATCCAAAATTTTAGGGATTTTAGTATTTATCAGAGTAATTTTAAAATATATTTTTTAATAATATTGTCAAAAATAAAATAACAATTGTCAATGGGTTGTTGAAGGATATAAACAAACCACCTTGATTGCTGTTAAGTTTTGCTGAGTGAGACTATAATGATATTTTTATCTTTGTCTAACGACCCTTTTTTTTTGGGGGGGGGGGGTAACGTTTAAACTTTATATATTTGTTTTATGAAGAGGAATGGATAAGGTCCCTTTGAAAGTGTAGGATAAATTTCCCCTTGTAAGTGTAGCTTATTTTATTCATATACAGTATATACTGTATGTACAGATTCAGTATATGCATATATATAGTATATAAATAATGTATGTATATATAATACAGTAACTTCATGCTTCCATAACATGGTTTTTTACTGTCTCTTACTGTTGAGACAAGTATGGCCCTTCCCTAATAGTTTGGCCATACTTTATTGTTTCATCTTTAAATCTTATTTACTTAATATCTCTATATGTGTTGGTGATGCTTGTGCTAGAATTTTATTTTTTTTAATGTGTATTTATAAAACTTATTAAGGATGTATTTTTATGTACTAGTTTACAGTAGAGTACAGTATATTTTATACTTATTTACATATACTGAACCTGTTGAGCGTCCCCCTTATGATAATACGGTTACTGCGATATACTCCATACCGCCTCTAATAACGTAATTTTACATTAAAGGATGCTATTGGCTTTAGAAAACATTTATTAGTGCACAATAAACTTTTACCTTAGGATTGATAATTACAAAATTTTACCATAGACCTCAGTTGGCAAATGGCTCTTAAAAATTTAAAGTTCGATGTAATCATTAGAAGAATTAAGAATACTGTCAATGCTTTATTTATGGGAAATATGTCTGTGGCAACACTTGAAATATATTTTATTTATAATTGTGTATTTTCTGGTGTAAATGGATAGATAACAAAGGGTTTTCCAAGAAAAATTTAAAAAGCATCATCAGCATGTGGTCTGGAAAAGTTTCATGACTGTCTTTCACCTCAGTATGTTACATTTTAAATCTTGTGGTGTCTTTATTACATTATTTAGTAAAGTCCTTGTACTCTATTTAAGTTATTTTAATTGAATTATAGCAGTTTTGGCATGTGGGATATGTCTTTTTCTGATTCAAAGTTCTCACAGCTAAGTCATTTTAATTGCGAGTCAAGAAACTTCTAATAGTTTGGCCATTGGTTTCATGAAATAAAATGGAATGGGGTAGCAGGTTTTAGAAAAATTGGTTCTTGTGGTGAATAATTTGTACGTGTTGATTTGGACGAGTTTTACACCATTAGATATCTTGGTATTCCGTAGTTACTCTGTGATTTATTACGAACGGTTTATAGCACTATTTTTACATTGGTACTCCCTACACCTAGATTATTTTTACATTAGTTATGTAATGTTGATAGATTTTAATTTTATTTTGTATTGGACTAGTGCCATTTTGTAAGTTTTTCTTTCTTGTTAACATGGTCGAATGGTTCGGCAAACGAGGTTCGACAGACGAGTGTTTGAAGTAATGTTCAAACGTGTGAACGGAGTATTTGGTTGTTGAACGGTTTGAATTAAGTCTTTTCTCGCCTGACTTTTGTGGGCGGGGCTTCATTGTCCACAAACCTTATCCATTTGGGGCTGACTCCACCGTTTGACAACTGATTTGGACGAACCGTTCGACCGCGGTAAACCTCACTTAACTCAGGTCATGAGGAACCAAAAGATATTTACATTTACCTTTTTTCTGTTATTTGAAATTAATTCTTTTGTATTATTAATGAGTTAGAGATTTTTATGGCAATAGGTTATGCAGTTTTTCCTCTTGGACCCAGGTCCAGATGTCATCTTGGGGGTACCTGCTGGAGCGAGGATCAGCCCTCAACTTAGAAATTGTAGCCAGGCTGTCACGAGTGCCAGAAGGAACGGGCAGTCATTATGAGGAAGAATTTGATGAATATGGAGCTGATCACACTTCTCAGATACATGTTACTGGCAGAGTTGTTCTCAATGTATGGAGAATAATGAGAGCAGAGGTAAGGCATTAGATTTTCAGTAGACTTGTTGCAGTAGAGGGGCTTGAGTGTCTCAATGATGGGCTGGGCAATGGCGGTGGGGTAGTTTATCCACCCTGGCAGGCTCAACCATACCGCTAAGGTCAGTTCTGAGAGACCAGACCAAGACTGGACCCCTATAGGCCTTCTCCTTTATCTTAAGATAGGCAAAGGCTAGGAGAAGGAAAACTCCAAAATCAAACCAAACAAGACCCCAACGGCGGAGCTTCCCAGCGCCGGTGGAAGAGGGAAATGCCTATCGGGCAGGCAACAAGGCGGGCCTTGACATAATAAGAACCCGGCAGCCCGATGCAACCAACATCGGAGAAGCCGCCTGTCTCATATGTCTTGAGCCGCGGTGAAAACGATGTGGGCCAAGTGTGTGTGCGTGGCCATTGCAAAGCCACGACCACCCAAAACAATATACCCAGCTACTGGCATTCTGTCGTTTCCTCCACCATGGCTAACGACAGAACCCAATACTCGGACACGAGTGGGCGCCGGCGACGACGATTCAATATACTATAGGTTGTAAAGGGCTGTTGTTACTGATTAGGCTACTCAATCGGCCCATAGATAAATAAGGACTTGACGATCTGGTTATATGCGTAATATTCATAATCATTGATATCACTTCCTGGCAGAGTAACTACAGTAGGGTCCCGAATTATGCGAGAATTTGGTCGATGAAAGGCCTCGTGTAATTGGAAATTTGTATATTTCGAAACACATCATGGCGGCAAACAGCAACCTACCCGTCAAATTTTTTTTCACTCCATTTCTAGCTTTCTAGCTATATATATACTGTATATACACTGTGTGTGTGTATGTATGTGTGTATATATATATATATATATATATATATATATATATATATATATATATATATATATATATATATACTGTAGCTTTTATCTTAACAATACTGTAAGAAATCCTTCTTATAGATTTTTTTTATAAAATACTGTACAAAATTTCTTTTATGGATAAATAAAACAATAAAAAGTTGTTAAAGTTTTGATAATTTTCTATGACTGTAGTATTTACTACTGTACTATGCATAGCTTACTGTTTTCAGTATTTTCCGAATGATGTAGAATTATTTCCTATAGATACAAAAAACAAAAAAGGGTTTTCAAGGTTTGATACAGTACGTATCTAGCAATAGTTAAAAATTACAGTATAGTACTGTATATCCATGATGACACTCCCACACGTAAACACGGCCACTAGGCGCAAGTGTGCAATAGGCTGCTGTACGATAATCACGCTTTTTTTGCCCTGAGCGGTCATTTCACTAATGATAATTTTTCAAAGTTAATATAATTTCTTTATGCTTATAATTCGTAATTATAGTTAAAAGTAGGGATATTAATTAAATGGTTGAGTAAAAAAAAACAATTAATACTACTATTATTTAATTTCAAATGGCTACATAATACTGAATATTCTAATGGGTTCTTTTTATCTTCAATCGTAAATCTTACGCCTGGATAAGCAACAAAAGGAAAGGGATAGGTCTCTCTCTCTCTCTCTCTCTCTCTCTCTCTCTCTCTCTCTCTCTCTCTCTCTCTCTCTCTCCTCTCTCTCTCTCTCTCTCTCTCTCTCTCTTTCATATCGTTTCCTGTATAGTTTTCAAATATGTTCGTCATACATTTGTACATTATTTATCCACTTTATTCTCTCTCTCTCTCTCTCTCTCTCTCTCTCTCTCTCTCTCTCTCGGCGTTTCCTTTCCCTTTATAGTTTTGTGAAATTTCGTTGTCCAGTCATTCGGTAATGAGAAGTCATTTTCGCTTTCGACATCGAAAGAAAACTTTGTTTCTTCAATATACTCATCACTGGAGGATTCAGAACTAGTGCTCTCATTATCAAACAGGTTATCATTATCAAATTCCACAACAAGAATATCATTTATTTCATCTAAAGAAATAACCTTCCTCTTTAGACCTTTCATTACAAAAGGAACAACAAATAACCACTTATGCATGAACGCCCGAGCGCACTGATAGGAAACCAGTTCAAACCAGAGTTTTGTAACATCAAGCTACCTTCAGAAAAATAGTTGCCAGACATCATATAAGTTTCTATTCACAGTCCCCATATGCTGAGAGTGTTGCCAAGTGGTGATCCTATACTTACTATACGAGTAAAGTAACATCACGAGACTGACGGCTTGTAAAAGGCAATTAAAGTCATGAACGGAATATACAGTTGAAGGCGGTACCGAGTAGATCGTGGTGAACGGTTTATCACGTGGGTGACGCTTAACAGGTTAAAAAAACATTTTATATAGTTCGGTATTTTCTCTATCCATCCTCTCCCAGAAAACCTTCAAATGTGAATTATCGGAATGTGTGCAGATCTTGGCAGTGCGATAACTAGTTAGCGACTGAGAATAAAAAAATAAAAAGCCCGATTGACGATGCTGATGAAGAGGATATCGAATACCGATTTTTCCCTAATTGATTTTTTCTACGTTCTGTCTAATCCAATGTACAGTACATTCTTATGTAAAGGGCGAACCCCAACATTTCTTGATGCTGCTACACTTTAATTATAGATATTTTACCACCTATTTATAATCTTTATTTATAATAACATCTTTAGTAAAAGCTCTTCAATATCACTTTCAGGAGTAAATGCGTTTATGATCGACGATGAAACGTAAAAAAAAAACGTTTTCCTTTTAAGAAGGCGTTTTTTTTAGGAAAAAAAAAACAACACGAAACAAAATTGCTCATATTTCATATATTTTGATTTTCTAAGGATAAATAAAACATTAATTATAACATTATTATTACATAGTACCTGGTAAGATATCTTTTGCCGCAAAAGTTAACCTATAGACAGATGTTAAAATTGGTTAGCGAGTTCGTTATGATCGGCGATGGAACGTACTAAACAAAGTAATGGGTTTGGTTGTGGTGACATGTTTGGCAGTAGCATGATATAAAATAGTCTTTATTTTGATGGTTTTTAATTTAAAGTTTAATGAATAAGGATTTTTCACCATAATCACAACGTAAGTATAAAAATTAATTAGTACAAATATGGAATATTATACATATAGGTGTTGGACAGTTAGGCTAGGCCTAGCGACAAGTTCACACAACAGATGGGCAAACCTTAACATTTTTCATCCAAAACTAGTCTTAAAATGTTTGAACAGAAATCTTTCTCTCACATTCTCCCCCCCCCCCCCCTTCTCAGACATCGGGGAACCATCACCCCCCCCCCCCCAATACAATTAAGAAAACAATAGATTTCCTACGCTTCGCGGTGCTTGACTCGCGGATTTAGAATGCTCCTCGCAAATACAGGAAAATTAATTTTTAAAAACTATCGATCGCGTAATTGAGGAATCGCGTAATTAGAACACGTGTAATTGGGACCCTACTGTATTGCATTATATTGTGTGAAATACATTACTGTGGAAGACTGAATAATACTGATGAAATTTCTATAATAATGGCTATTTTTACATTGATAATTGTATGTACAGTAACATGACAAAATCGTTTACATGTATTTGAGTATTCCTTTGAAACATATTAAGTGAAATAGGAAATGTTCTAGAGACTGAACATTGTAATCAGTGCCTAAGTTGTGTGACGCCTTTCTTCCTAAAAGCTAGGATTGTACATACAGAATATTTGGAAAAGAATTATGTATATTTCTTCCCAATATATGCAGTGTATTGTTTTCTATTTTCATAGTATTAGAAGTATTTTTTCATATATCAGCCAAATGCGTAGGGATTTTTCAATTCTGAAAAAAGTACTAATGTAATTAGAAATCTCTCTTATCATTTGAAACAAAACTTTTAGCACAAAATTAAACTGAGAAAATATTTAATTAGTATATGCAAACAAATTTCCTCACCTAAAAGAATACTAACATGACTAAATGAGGAAAAAGTGTAGCTCAGGCCTGAGAACACAGTTGTGTGGCTCCAAGTTTTTCACACGTCTGTCCTCATTTATAATCTGAGACCTATGACATTAATGGTTGATATTTAAGTAGACTTGACCTGTAGGCTATAATTGACAAAAATGCACCCCACGTTGTTCACCGTAGGCATTATTGAATTATCTTTGCAGCGTGCTTTCTGGCCCTAGATGTATCAATTTTTGGGCTGCTTACTTCCGCGCCGCTATCTTTTATCTATCCTCGAGGTTCCCGTCCAACCTCTCTCAACTCATTTTTCATTGCGCAACTGCAAAGTTTTCCCCTCTTTCACCTATTTTTCATTTCACAACTGGAAAGTTTTCCAATCTTTCACCTCGGCTCTGAAGGACCTCTGCGGCCCCAATGCTGGTGTAAATAACCTAAATTTTATAAATATAAAATCAAACTAAGTGAATTCCAATGTTTACATACACACTAAATTATATTGACTTTTCCAGGTGGCACTGAGGAGTTACACACTTGATAATGTTGCTTATCATGTGCTGCACACTCGAATACCGTCCTTTTCTCATGATGATCTCAGAGATTGGTGGATTCATGACACAACAAGGTAAGACAAAACATAGCTAAGGGGGCTATCTATTTAGTATTAAAGAAGGGTTTAGCATACACTGTCATACGGTATAGTACTTAGAATGGATGCACAGAGTTTTAAACAGCAGATCATGGAAATAAGGTGGCATATTTAGGCATTTTGCAGAAAAGTTTATTACTTGGGAAAAAATACTTACATTAAATAAATTAGTTATGTACTCGGGCGCTATCTACTTAGTATTGAAGAAGGGTTTAGCATACGCTGTCGTACGGTATAGTACTTATAATGGATGCACAGAGTTTTAAAGAGCAGATCATGGAAACAAGGTGGCATATTTAGGCATTTTGCAGAAAAGTTTATTACTTGGGGAAAAATACATTAAATAAATTTATTTACTGATGTTATCAAATCCAGCTGAAAATTTCCAAGATTAATATGATTTTTAATAGTTGTATTATATTTGGTTTGCAAGTAGCATCAGACGATCAGTAAATAATAGTTCGTAAAATGGCAATTTATGCAGTACAAAAAGGCACACTTTTTGTTATAGTTTCCAAGTTTTTATATAAATTTAATTCCAAAGAAAAACAGATTTTTTTACAGAGATAAATAACTAAAGAATTGAGAATTTCAGGTTATATAAGCTGAATAAAGGTTTTCATACAAAAGGGAAATTTATTTTGGAAGCAATTGTTGTGTAAATTTTAAAATTAAAAAGTTATTTTATATGAATAAGCTTTCATGGTTTCATTTTTTATTTTTAAGTAATAGTTGAAGGTCACCATTGTAAGAATTGAAGAAAATTCTCTCAAACATTGAAGTGGGACCTTAGGGTATGCACCCGTAAATGTAATAGTTGCCATTAACCGTAAATGTAATAATCGAGATAAAACAACAAAATTAGATACATCAAGGACCATTGATTACTAAAAAGCAAAATTTCAAGTAATTTTTACTATTTTTTTTTTTCATTTTTTCAGGTGGAGAACCTTGGAGCACTATTCATCCCGCTGTGACCTGACAATTGACCTCTTACACAGATTAGATCTCATCCACCGAACGGCCGAGCTGGCACGTCTCTTTGGCATCCAGTTCTATGATGTTCTGGCCCGTGGTTCTCAGGTAAAGATTGCTAAAACTGTCTACATTTTGACCCTCTGCATCCTTTCTTTTTCCCCACTGTTATCCTTACATTAAAGGGTCGCTGCCTGATGCACCCTCTCCAATGCCTTTGATTAAAGGCATCCTCTTCCACCTAAACCTCTTCTCTCCATCTCATCCTTCACCTTATCTCACCCTCTAATTCTCTGCTTCCCTCTCCATCTTCTCCCCTTAACAGGTTTCTCCCAAGTCCTCCCCTACTCACTCTCTGCCTCCCTCTCCATCTTCTCCCCTTAACGGATTCCTCCCAAGTCCTCCCCACTCACTCTCTGCCTCCCTCTCGATCTTCTCCCCTTAACAGGTTCATCCCAAGTCCTCCCCATTCACTCTCTCTGCCTCCCTCCCAATCTTCTCCCCTTAACAGATTCCTCCAAAGTCCTCCTCACTCCCTCTCCACTATTTTGGTCATGACACATTTATCATCTCTGCAACTGTAATCTTTACTATGCCTGCCATTCTTTTTATTTTATAATTTTCAAAAGTTTCAAGCAGTTATATTCCCATAATCCACCTCTGCGTTTATATCCCTGTTCTCTAAAGCTTGGCTTTCTCTTTTAGTCTTGGAACTCACTTTTCTAATCCTTGCCTTAAGTCTGGTCTTATTACTATGCCAGTTGACCCTATGCAACATCATGCAACATAGCATAAAAGCTCTTCACTTCTTTTTCAGTATCGTGTGGAATCAATGATGCTGCGCCTTTCTCGGGCAGCAAACTTCGTGGCAATTTCTCCGAGCATTCAACAGCGTGGGGCCATGAAGTCCCCTGAATGGTTTGCTTTAACTTTGGAGCCAAAATCAAGGTAGGTTAATGTTTTTTTTCTGAAAAGGGAGCAAGGTTATTCATTTGAAGTCTTATCTATACAAAGGGTGTCAAGATCACAAAAATAATTAGGTTGAAATATACTATAATACAGGTTTTTTAGGAAGAATTATACCTTTGAAATGGTGCTTGAAGGAGCATTTCACTGGGCGACACAGGTTCCTCGCCCAGAAATAGATTTTTCCTTCGTCAAAATCCCTTTTTTTTAGGAAGAAAATGGTGTCAAAGATAAAAGGCATTTTATTTTCTTAAGATTTTAAATATCTTGATAATATTTCTCGTCCCTCGATTTTATTTTCTCGCACTTTATAAGATATCAGCATAAGCAATTGTTTTGCTTATCTTTGCTAAGAATTTGATTGTACAGTAGATATAGGCAATCTTAAATAGACCTTTATCTATGAATAGCAATTTATAATGATCCTTATAAATCGACAGATTCTACAGTGATCCTGTGGTGGTATTAGATTTTCAGTCCTTATACCCATCTATGATGATCGCTTACAATTACTGCTACTCCACCTGTTTGGGACGAATTGATCTGGTGAATGGGACCGAACCCATGGAGTTTGGAACCTCCCATCTACGACTCAATCCAGAGGAGCTCTTAAAGTTTGCCGATGAGGTAAGCACATTTTTCCAACTTTCCTCTTAAACGTTTAATAGTTTCATGCCTTTCTGCATAGATTATGTCTGTATCTTTAAATTGTGTGTACTGAACTACTTTGATGTTGACTGAATTTTCAGGGTAGATTGTATTTTTATATTTATTATTTTGCATTCTTTTAACTCCATAATGCATTTTTATTTTTTTCATTTTTATATCAACTTCTTATAATACATTATATAGTTTTTTCCAATGAATTAATATTTTTTTTGAAGCACATATACAGTTCTTGTAAATCTTATAAACTAATTTTCTCCATAGAAATGTAAATTATTTTTTATTAAGACAGAAGAGAGCCATTCTTGTATAGTAGCCTCCCTATCTAGTTATTTCTTTAATATTTGTTTGAGTGACAATACACACTGAGGCTCTTGTAACGTAATGTTTATATCCCTAGAATTGGAATAAAGATTATAAATAGTCTGAATTCAGTGGAATAAAAAAATATTTAACATGAAGAAATTAATAAGATTTTTAAAAATTGAATTATTCCTACATTAATATAACCCTTTGTCCTATTAAAGGACTTGGGTTTCTATTGTTTTGAAAAATCCAAATTACTTTTTAAATGTGATTTTTCCATTGTTACACCTAGATCAACGTTTCCCCTTGTGGAGTGGCTTTTGTACCAGCTAGTGTCAGACGAGGCATTTTACCGCAGATGCTTGAAGAAATATTGAATACAAGGATTATGGTAAGTTCTCTTCCCACCTAGTTGTTCATCTTCCTTTTCTAAGTACAGTTTTCATCCCTCTGAATAAGTCCTATTAAAGTCTTGACTAATAATACATTGATGATGTTCGGAGAATTTTTAGTTACTATAGCAGTTAATTGGGTCATCCCTTTTTGATAAACAGGTTTGTCATTGACTTTAGATTCTGAAATGATTTATTATGTAATGACATTGTATAACTTATTTTTATATCAAATTGATTACAAGATGTCCCTGCTGTACTTTTGTTATTAAATATAATTAAAAAAGCATTTACCATATGTATTTCTTATTTTGTCTTCTAATAATATTGGGGGTACTAAAGTTTATGTACAAGTATACAGTTATTATTGTTGCTAAGATAACAATCATGGTGTAGTTTAGGGCAATACCTTCTTTAACTAGCTGTTCTTGAGACATCCTTACTGACGAGAGGTTTATAGAAATATCTCTGTTTTAGGTGAAGCGAATGATGAAGGAGTACAAAGATGATACATCTCTTCAGCGTGTGCTACATTCACGACAACTTGGTCTGAAACTTATCGCCAATGTCACTTACGGTTACACCAGTGCAAACTTTTCCGGCCGGATGCCGTGTTCTGAGGTACTGTATTGCTCCGAATTATTAAGATTGTTGTTTCACTTGAATAATTCTGCAGTTGATATCAATCTTAGAATTGTTATGAAAGAAAAATACAGGGTTAATTTTTTTACAGATTGGCGATAGTGTCGTAAGCAAAGGGAGAGAGACTTTAGAACGTTGTATTCAGCATGTGAATAATCACCCTACTTGGAAAGCAGAGGTGGTGTATGGAGATACGGATTCACTCTTCGTACACTTACCAGGACGGTCAAAGGATCAAGCCTTCAAGATTGGAAATGAGATTGCTGATGAAGTAACCCAGATGTATCCTAAACCCGTGAAACTTAAATTTGAGAAGGTTTATTTACCTTGCATTTTACAGGTACTGTATTTTCTCTCCTCTTTTTTTTTTTATTGTATAAGGTGTATAAGGAAATTCTTAATAGGTATTTTTGCTAGACTTTCATAATTTCTTCTTTCTTCTGCTCCAAAGAAATTGATTTCAGTCACATGGAAGCAATATGTAATCACATTTACAATTAGTAAAAAAAAAAAAAAAACTATGGTCCAATTAGACCCTATATGTTAAGAACCTGTAAGGTCAGACTATCCTATACAAAAATATGATTCCTGGTATTTTGAGATTTTACATGTACAGTAGTAGGATATGAATGGACTATTATGATTAAAAAGTCGTGGATATTATGCAAAACATTACCTTTGATTTTTAAAGACATTATGGTCACATAAAAAAAAAAAACTCTTACAAAGCAAATGTAGTTTACCTTAAATTGGGAACAGTGAATTTAAGAATAAGACAGTTGTTGTTTGGCTTTATTTTATTGATACACCTTACATGTCTTTTGTTTGTTGATCATGGCATGGATGTGTTAGCTTTCAAAACACCTACTTACTGTGCAATAGTAGAATTTAGTAGTAATTTTTTTTACTCTAAATTTCATCTCTGAGCTTGGGTTGGGTACATGTGTAAATTTTAATAAGAACTTTTTTTATATTATTTCATAATTAAATCTTAGTAACCTTTAGCTTCAGATTTTGGGGATGATTAGAGTACACACGATAATATTTCTTTGCCTTTTGTTCTAATTTTTTCCCATCACGTACTTCATTAAAGTTGTATTTGAATAATGTTACTGATAGAATAAATGAAATTGATTCTAGGAAAAAGAACTACTAGAAAGTTACCCCTTATTTGAGTGTCATTGAATGCATTAATTTATATGTAACTACTGTACAGTATATGAAAGAAAATTTTGTTCAGTATAGGATTGTGTAGTTTCTGCCTACGTATCGTAGTTAAATTTTTGTAAAACTTTTTAAAAACACATTCAATTATAGTGAATATATTTTTGACATCTTGTTTGCGGTCTATTTCAAGCACAATTTTCTTTAACAGACAAAGAAACGTTATGTTGGATATATGTACGAGAGCCCAACTCAAGATGCCCCAGAGTTTGATGCTAAAGGCATCGAGACAGTTCGTAGAGATGGATGCCCAGCAATGTCAAAGGTATGTTGGCAATTATCTATCTGACCTAGTAGTTAAGTTGTGTTTATTTAGCTGTGTAATGAATGTAGACTTCTCCTATTTTATAGTTTATATATTGTACTTCATATAGGATGGCTTTTGTGTTGAATTCACTAGTGGATAAAATTTTTTTGTCATTAGTTATCTAATGTAAAGAAAAACTTGGGGGAATATAGGAAAAAATGAGGAGGTACGTGTCTTTAAAACAAAATAAAAATTTTTGGGGCTATTTTGTTTCTAATGGGAATATTGTTGAAAATTATAAGCATAATACTATTTCACTAATATAGTCTACATTTTATAAGTATACCCTAGCCTGCCTGTTACTCTCATTGCATTTTTTTTCACCAAGATACTTAAACGATAATTTTTAACAAAAAAGTACTTGAATTAAAATCCACAAATTTTGGATTGTTTAGTATTCTACAGTTTTGGAATTAAATATAACATAGTCTTGATTTATGGATATTTACAAATTTGGCTTAACCTTTATGTTGAAATTTTTTCTCTCCAATACAGGTTCTTGAGAAATCCTTGCGTATCCTCTTTGAGACAAAGGACGTCTCCAAAGTGAAGGATTACGTTCAGCGTCAGTTTGTGAAGCTTCTTCAAGGGACAGTTTCGCTCCAGGATTTGATATTTGCCAAAGAGTATAGAGGTGCCAGTGGCTATAGGCCAGGTGCCTGTGTTCCTGCTCTAGAATTGGCAAGGTTTGTAGTATTTATTTTTCAATATGTACATAGCCAAGTTTTTATATTTACCTGACTATCAGACCATAATTTGAAAGCAAAATTTCAAACTGAAATGTAATATATCACCAGCTTTTTAACGACTAAACAATAACATTGAAAGTGGCAGTTGTTACAGCAATCAACCCCACTGGTAATCATCGTTATTCTTTGGTTGGCGTTCGATCCTTTGAGTAACATTGTTACTGCTGACTTTTCTGCTTGGGAATAAATTCATGGCAAAAGGTGCATTTCAGTTTTTAATTTTAGAGTAACTTTTTTATTACATAGCAACTCTTACCACATATAAACTTTTACAGTATATAACTCTCATAATATAGAGGTTGTCAGTGTAGTGATACCAAGATATTTGTTTACTGCCTCCAAGTGAATGTTAACCTTAATACAGGGTGGCAAAATAAATTTGGTTGACTTGTTTTGGAAACAATGAATTTGAAAAACTTATAGGAAAACTTAGACTCTGCATATTTAATACTTTTCTTATTCATCTGATATTGGAAAGGTTGCATCCTCTCTTCATTGACGTTTAGCTCTGGAAGATTTAGAATGACAATCATAATTTTAGAATGTAAGGTAAAGGGTTCTATCAATGTGTATACTGTAGATCAATTCTAGCCAAGCTTCTTCCTCCTGTTTTTTAGGACTTAAGTGTTACTGGGTGTAAAACAGTGTGATGTTTGCATTCAAATTAAGGATAATCAAAATTTCTTACACAGTGATCAATATAAATTTAGTTACTGTAAGATGAAATATAAATTAAAATCTTAAATGTAATTCAAGGTTAAGAATTGAATGTGATCACTGAAGCCTTGACCACCAGTGAGGTTAAGATTGTAATCCAAGAGTGGGAGACCAAGTACTGTTAAAACATTTCAAACTTGTATTATGAAGGTGAAGTTACTTCTTGGGGCCCAGTCCATTAGATTGTATTTGACCGTTTCCTCCTGAAAAAAAAGAGGTTTCCATAAAAAAAGAATACTAACATAAATAGAGGAACATTATTGTTAATCATGAAGAATATTTATGAATTTAACATTTAGTATTTGTTCTTGTTGATTCACCAATGGTTTTTAAGAGTAGGTTTAAGAGGATGTTTATTAGTGTTCAGAGAACAGGCCCCCTTCATCCTACTATTCAGTATACTTGCAAGATTGGTGGAAGGGATGCATGCTATCTTTTCCATAGTCTTAACATTTAATCCAAAACTCCTAAAGGTTATGTCTTGATTGTAAATCTCACTACAAATTCATTCATCACAGAAAATGGACTCGCAAGGATCCTAGAAAAGAACCAAGAGTAGGTGAGCGTGTACCTTACGTCATCATATATGGTGCGCCAGGTTTACCTCTAATCCAACTAGTAAGAGCCCCAGATGTTGTTCTAGCAGATCCAGCACTTCGTGTAAACGCAACATACTACATCACGAGAGCAATTATGCCACCTTTGGATAGATGCTTCTCTCTTCTTGGTGTAGATGTTGCTGCTTGGTAAGTTATATATAATTTTTATTCTTATCAAATTCAGATACTTCTACCTTGAGGGTTATTTAACAGTTTATAAACTGTACATTGAGGATTATATTTTTTGCCAAATTTGAATACAGAATCCTCTAGTCAAGTATTTGTTAAGAAAGTATGGACCTGTACTGTATAGGTGGGAGGCCTAAGTCATGTCCTAACTGAAATAATTCAAAGTTTATTGAGACACTCATATATCGTGTCTTCTAGCTTTTTATTTCTTTGAATTACTTCAGCATTGATTAAGCTCCATTGCCAGCTTTAAAGATCTTTATGACATGTACTTTCACTTTATTGTATTTGTGAAAATAAAAATAATCTTGAGAAATAATAATTAGCTATCTGAACTAGTTTTCCATTTTAATTTTCTTCAATGAACTAGTTTTCCATTTTAATTTTCTTCAATAAATATTGGATATTATGCACATATAGCTTGTGTTAAGTACTACAGTATATCCAGACTATATCCTTTTTTCTTTTCTCCAAAACTTTATGCCTTCTGTTTTTATATATTTCCAGGTACAATGACTTGCCACGATTGTCAAAATCAAATGCTACTCTGGTAAGAGAAATAGCAAATACTCAGAAAAGAGCAAGTAATTGGGGCGAACCATCTACTTCCCATGCCATGTCCATCGTCCGTTACTTCACTCCTTCGGCCTGCATCGTTTGTGGAGCTGCAACTGTTTTATCAGGTGCAGGGGGTGGAGTTTCATTATGTACGGACTGTAAAACTAACCCGCAAGACACTGTCCTTGCTCTTAACGAAAAAATTCGCTGTTATGACAGAGCACTTGACGATATTAAAAAGGTGAGTGCAATACATTCATTCTTTTCCCATTTACTCAAAATGTTTTTTAAGGAAGAAATTAGAAAAGCCTTAAGAATTTCAAGCTATATAATAAATAAAGAAATTGATTATATAATAGGAAAAGCTGTTTTGGTTGTAGTTTAAGAAAAAAAAATATACATTTGTTTCTATATGAATACAAAGCCTCTCCCTTTAAGAGAAGGATTTTGGTGAAGCTGGAAACTGTCGTTTAGATTTTAACAAGTTGGTTGTAGTTGGTGAGTGGAGGGGCAGGCCCTGCCCAGCTCACAGCTTTGATTTCAGCCGCATTGTAGTACAGACACTTCTCTGCTGTCTCATAGTCTTTTGGCTTTTCTTTATGATTTAAAATATGTGCTGGCAGATCATCATGTTAAAGGGATATTAATAGCAGAAGATAAGGACATGCTATTTAGATGTGACAGTCTTCTATGCAACCCTTCCATTATCCACAATATACTTGTTCCTGCAGGTTGGCATGTCTGTTGCTGTTTCATTCCTTTGTTAGTGTGTCTTTACGACGACATAGACAAAGCTATCCTAAAAAGTTTGTAATTCCATAGATATTTCTAATTTTCTATTGGAAGGTTTTGCTGCTGTGAATGTCTTCCCAATCCTGTGAAGGCGCTAAGGGCATATCACATGGTAGTGCCGCTGCCTCTTCTCTCATGGGAGCATCATCGCAGGGTAGGCAAACTTCCAAGTTCCTCTTCCTCTTCTACCTCATCTTGTTGAATAAGAACATAGAAGACATCATCGAATCAGTCCAGGAAGACCAGTCGATAGGAGTTGAAGGGCACTGCCCCTCTTTCCTCTTTCTTGAACGATCGACCGCTCACCCCTTTCATTAAAAAGGAGAGTCAGAGAAGTAGTAAGCGAAGCTGCATACGCTACTATTTTTGGCCTGAAGAAGTCGACCCAGTCAAAGAAGACTGATAAGTAGAGTTTAGTGTGACTGATGAGCAGGAGTTTGGTGTGACTCTCACTGATATCTCCCTGTGTACACAAGGGAGGGATGTTGTCTACCAAGAACATATCTACCTGAGGAAGGGGTCCCAATATATTCTCCTCTTAAATGAAAGGGAGAAATGGTATATACGGGGAATGTACCCATCCCTGGATAGGAGTATTGGTACACAGTACTTGTTCCCATGAGCCTGTAACCTATGCTCTATCTCATTCAGGATGGAACAAATGTTTTATTTGGAATGAAGGGCTCCACTCTCTTTCCTCTCCTCCTGCACATTCAAAGGCCACCTCAAGATCTTCCCCTAAGAAGACTGGCCCAAAAGAAGAGGGAATCCACTCGTGAGAGAAGAACCTGTTCATATGAGTGACAAGATCTTCCCTTGCTTAAGCAAATTCATAGACGATCCAAGGTCTTCTTGTAATCAATCCCTTCGTCATCTATCAATATGTGTGTGTAAATTTAGCAATCATTCTTTGTATGATCGTGACTTTTGAGTTACCAGGGAACTAAATTACCTGTTACCTGCTCCACTCCCAGCAATCGTAGTTCTTCCAACATGGCAGGATCCTTCTATGCATCAAGATCTTTCTGTGCACCGAGTCTGTTCCATGACACAAGATTTTCCCACTTGCTGAGACAGGTTTACAACATGATCCTCATTCCCACAGGCCTAGACCTTCCAACAATAGTGCGTGATAGGAAATTAGAACAGGTGACTTCTCAGAACCACTCTCAGCCCATAAACAAGCATCGAGATGCCAATTTCTACATAGTTACAGTGGAAGTACGGGTCTTCTCTCCACTGAATAAAGCAGATCTACGTCAGATATGTTGATGATACCTTTGCAAAGGCCTCGTCTCCCGTAGGAATCCAGGAACTCCTCTGCATCTTGGAGGAGTCACCACATGCTGGAGCACAGCTGTCGGTCTACTATAATAAACCAACTAATCTCCGACTTCATCTTAGTGATGAAACTTGCTAAAAGCGAAAACAGTTAAAGTCTTCGTTAAAATAACAATTTCCCACTGTTCCTCCTGGTGGGCTATCCATGAGGTGTTGGGTAGGGTTACCAAAGTCCTCTATATTGAGGAGTACACTAGAGAGGCACGTCAACAGGGAAGTTAGAAAAGCTTCTCGTCAACTGGCACAATGATGCCAAACCCGACCCAGCCCCAATGACAAGCATCAATCCATCATACAAAGGACTGATGAGAAAGACTTACTATTAAGAAGGGATAAAAGCCATGAAGAACATCATGATAAACAACATCTCCACCCTGAACTTCATGATTTATCAGACAGCCAAAACCTAGATCCTCATACCATACAGGACATCTAAAAGAAACGTGCCCCGTCCAAGAATACACCAACATCTATGTCGGTATGGTGACTATGCGTATTTCTAAGTGGCTGTCCTATAACATGCTACCGGGTGCCATCAAGGCTCATTTCCTGCAAAGCTACAATAAAAAAATGACACAAAATCTTTTGAACAATATGAAGATCATCAGCAGCGCACCTGGTAACAGGCGCCTCAGGATACTAGTAACCCCTTACCCAGCTGGAGAAGCTTACACTCAACATGACATAAGATGTCTCTCTTGCCAACTAACCAACATTGCACTGCAACCCTTGAGTGAGATCAATACCAATAGTGGCAATGAACGGGACACTAGCCTACCTGAAAGTATGCCCCTCTTGTAGAGGAAAACAGAGTGACGTCACCTCCAAGCAGCTGTCTGTCTCAGCCAAGAGTACATCAACCAATAAACAGCTTCCTAATAGTTACAGCCTCTGCTCACATGGTCTTGCCAACCAATGATTATTCACCAGGCAAAGAATAGATTGACAAACTTCAGTCTACAACAAGCCTGAAAATAAGAAGGAACAAGCTTACTTGAAATGCTGTGCCAACACAAAGAATACTACAGTACTCTACTACTAAGATTCCCGATCACCAAACTTTGAACTCGCCCGTAGACTTACCCAAGACAACGAATCTATTACTATTATTATTATGAGCTACAACCCCTAGTTGGAAAAGCACATGATCTCCAACAGGAAAAGCAGCCCCAGCACAATGCAGAAAAGAAATAGAGATGTAACAAATCATATTAAGATCTCAAATAATGTTGAATAGATCAGTCATACACAAACTATTCAACTGCCATATGGTCATAGCTTGAACAAAACTTCTAGAATACTTTACTACATTTAGATCCCTATGATGGAGAAGGCAAGATAGTTAGAATGAATTGCATACCTTGTGCTATACGCACAGGATGACACATCTAGGAAGTTTTGAATGCCAGGATGGTTAGAATTATGAAAGTGCAACCAAGCACAAAGAACTTAACAAAACAACAGTACCAGAGACTGATATCTAGATTAAGGATAATGGATTTAATAGATTGCAAGTTTTTATCCAGCAAATTAAGGTAAAGAGTCATCAGCTGATAACCAGTCAATAGAAAAATACTCAAAACATAATGGTATGAAAGAAATAAAACATTTCCCCAGGATAAAGTGTTTGTTGAAAATTTTATAATTTTATCAATAAGAAAAATTTTTTAACAAAGAAGAAACAAGCAATGTATTTCTCAAAAGTTATATTTTCAATCAAGAATCTCGGTTAAAATTTTAAATTATATATATTTCATGAGACATTTTCTATGCAAAAATATGGATGTTGAGGAAACAACTGTCCTTGACTTGCAACTTTACTTTGAGTTTTTTCAGGACTCACTTAGATCCCCATATTTGCACCATTCACTAATTTTAGCCTGATCTGTATTAAGGTCTACATTAAGGAGATAGAATTAATGCAAAGAGCAAAGCATCATATGCAACAAGCTTGTTTTCAAAGCCTAACCACTTTGCATAGCTATATATACTATGAAGAGTAATGGGCCAAGATCATTACCCTTTGTAACATCAGTTATTATATTCCTTTTGTCATTGTGGTACTCTTTGCTATCTACTGCTTAAAAGCTTAAAAGTTCAATAATGATGTAAATTTTCTTAGTAATCTCAAATTATTTGCATTCAAAATTTTTTTTAATGTTTTCCTTTAATACTACCTAAACCAGGTATGCCAGGCTTGCCTCGGATGTAAATTGGAAAAGGTGGAGTGCATATCCATCGACTGCCCTATAACCTATCAGCGTACCCAAGCAAGCTTCGACCAACTTTTGACGGGGCAGCTGCATGAGCTTATTCAAAGATTTACCAGTGTGATATGATATTTACAAATTCCAGCAGGATAATGGAGAGCTTTTGTGTAACCATTCAAGTTTTAATAATAAATATGACTGTAAATTCAGAGATTTACTTAGTGATGCTCTGTAATGTGTTTGTCGAATGGAGTAAAGATGAAATAAAAATGTAGTTCAGTACCTTTGATGGTTCTGACTAAAGCAATCTTAAGTGCATTAATGTTATAAGATAACTGAATGCAAATAGTATTATTAGTGAAAATAATGAATCAAATTTTTTATATATCGAGCTATGCAATAGTTCGTGAAATTTATTTTGAAAACGCAGAATTATATAAGTACATTTAGTAAAGAACCCTTATATGAATATATGAATACGTATTAAAACAGAGCTTTTTGTGGTAAGAAGCCTGCATATATAAAGATTAGATTTTACGTTTATTAAATGGAAAGTAGATTTGAAAAGAAAATTGTATTTTAAGGGTGGTTGGGTCTTTCAAAGAATAAAAAAAAAGGAGACTATCTATAAGTAAACATTTGTTCATTGTTTAGTTTTTGCCAATAGTTTGTAGTGAATGTTTTATGTTCTTTTTTAATTGAATGAAAACCCTGCCAAATTGTGATCTCAAAAAAATGCTTAGTTTTTGGAACAGTATCTCCCTACTTGGAAATTTTTATATTGAAACCCTTGATGGGAATGTTAACCTAAGTGTATATATGTATATAGTGAAGAGGATTCTGAAATTTTTATATATTCTCAATTATTTGGTTTAAGTTTATGCACATTTTTAATATACCTGAACTTTTTTTTGCTGGAAACATTATTCCAATGTATATAATATAATTTTAATCGTTTTCTCTTTTTCTTTTCAAGACTTTTTACTAATTACATCAGAGAATTTGGGAAATGTTTAAATAATTTAAATGCTCATAATGATTTATATTCAAATAATGTGTTGTGACAGTTTTGTTGTGTGTTCCATGTTATAGTACAAATGTAGATAACATTTATGTGTTAGTTCTTTGTTACAGGAAAAGAATGTACTACAAAAGACTTGCTTTTTCACGAGTGTTTTGCATTTATTTGGTATCCACATTTATCTTTCTGTGCAGGTCTTCCTAGAATTAGAAAGAGAGAGTAGCCTTTTTATATATACATCATATTTGTATAAATATATATTTGAAGAGAAACATGGTAAATGTATATTTTGGTTTATATATATATTATATTAGTATTTACCCTTTTTTTATTCAATTGGAGAATTAATTTATAAAATAATTAGTTCCATTTCTATAAATTAGGCTTATTTTATTTTCCTGTCACACTCACTACTTAATTAACCCTTAGTTGTTCACTCCTAGTTAATTAAAAAGCAGCTTTTTCGCTGTTGCCAATAAAGGTAAAGTACAATTTCATTTTCAGTTTTGAAAATTGACAATGTTAACGGAGAAGACTTCATAAGGTGTCTTGGTGTCACAGATGTGATATTTTCAGTTTTTAGATCCCCCATTACCAGTATTGATTGTACTAACCATAACTACAGTAATAATCTTGTCATATCCCATACTCAAAGCAAGCTTGAATATTGGTCATATTGACCTTGAGTATTGTTTAGTGTGTATTGAAAACTATGCAGGTTAAGGATATTTGCTAATATGTTGTACAGGAGAATATTTATAAATGTAAATTGTGTAAATTTTCTACGGTTGAATTAAAGTTGAATTTTTTATACGTTCTTTAATTCTTTCAAGATTGAAAAATGTTTAAAGGAAAGATTTTAATTGGAAAAATTCAAAGGTAATATTAAAGGACTTGATTATGACTTGCAAAATCCTTAAAAATTTAAATATTTCCAGATATTATTATTTGAAGTCCTGCAATTCATCAATTTATCAGCTCAAGTGTTATTTCCTATAAGTTGATCAGCCTGTTTCCTAATTAGACTGCATGATTTTGTGCACCTAATGTTAAAACCTCATTAGACCCAATTCTATAATAAACTAGCCTAGTCCTCTCTAATCTTCTTAAAGGTTAAAAAGTCCCTCATCTATGGCAGAGGCAAGGGACAGTGACAATACCCTAGAGACTGACTACATATGTCCATGTCATCAGTGCCCCAGCTAGGACCAGGGAGGGCCAGGTAGTGGCTGCTGAGGACTTGGCAGGCAGACCTATAGGCTCCCCTAAAACCCCATCCTTAGCTCACAAGGATGGTGAGGTGTTAGACACTACAAGAATCTATCGAGCTGGAGCGGGACTCAAACCTCAGTCAGGGAGATTGACAGGAAGGGCTGTTTCCAATGGCCTACTACCACAACCCTACCTCAATCTGATCAGTAACAATGAAATATACTAAAAAAAAGGAGCACCAAGGCCTCATACTCCTTACGACGCATTTATAACTCACAAAATTGTTCTTGCCCTAAGACCCAAAGTGAATACTGGATAATGATTGATTAAAAAAATTCCCTTGTACAATGTACATAGCAATTGGTAACAAATCAAGAGAATGAATTGCTAACAAATCAAGAGAATGTGTCTTTAAACCACATATAACAATACCCATGATAATCTAGAGCGCATGTCCTATAACCAAGCTCAACTTCGATCGAAGAAAATACAACATGCGCGCAATGTTATTGTCAGTAGATGCCTTTAGTTTCATTGCTTTACTAGATGCGCTAGTATATTAGAAGGAAATAAATTGGTAATATTTAAATTTTCTAACGGGATAACGTCCACATAGCCAGGCTTCCATATACGGAAGTAATATGCACACCAGGTAAGTATAGAAATAAAGTATAAAATGAAATTGAGATTTTAAAATTAAACAAAATCATTGACAAACTGAAAACAAATTTTGGAAACCAGAGTCAAATAGAAAAAGTTCTCAATCAAAACACAAATTTTATGAATAATATTTTTTCAGCACGGGCTTGATGGCTATTTTATCGCTTTAGCGAGCAGTTAAGTGACGTGGGAACGAGGGTGAGGAGATCCGCTCCCAATACTTTTCAAAATCTTCATTTACAACCTTTTGGCTCAAGACTGAGAGGGAAGTATAACCTAAAGGACTGAGGTTTGTATAGCTAGGAAAAATGCAAATTACTTTAAAAATTGTGATTTGTTCCTACAAAAAATACTGTACAAACCAAAGTCTTAGGTAGGGAGACTCACTGCTTAGTGGGTCAGAAGTCTCTTTGATAGTTTTTTTTTTCTTCCCTGGAATTGTCAATCTACCTGGTCTTGTATGGGAGCAAAGGAGATAACTCCCGCAATAATCTCCTATCTGTCTATCATTGGGATAAATAGGCTGATAGGGCCTGTCTAAGAACATTGGTATGGTCAAAGGGATCCTTTTACCCAAATACCTGGCATATGATGACCAATTGGTTAGTTTAGATTCTAGTATTCTTCCTCTTGTCTAGGGAAGATGGAGGAGAACTAATCTAGATTCTAAAGAATGGAGCTCAAAAATGTGGTTTACCAACATCAAGTCAGATCCAGGGAGTAACACTTTGATCGCTTCATCCCTAAGAGAGGGACAGAAAGAATGGTGGTGAAGAGACATTCATTCTGCCTCCATTCCAGACTTACATTTACAGTATACTTTATCATAGAAAAGATGCTTAACATCCCCTAAGGGATGGATCTGGGCCCGGTACTCCACTATTATTATTACTAGCCAAGCTACAACCCTAGTTGGAAAAGCAAGATGCTATAAGTCCAAGGGCTCCAATAGGGAAAAATAGCCCAGTGAGGAAAGGAAATAAATAAAAGATGGGAACAAATTAACAATAAATCATTCTAAAAACAGTAACAACGTTAAAATAGATATGTCATATATAAACTATTAATAACATCAAAAACAGATACTGTATGTCATATATAAACTATAAAAAGACTCGTGTCAGCCTGGTCAACATAAAAACATTTGCTCCAACTTTGAACTTTTGAAGTTCTACCGATTTAACTAACCGATTAGGAAGATCATTCCACAACTTAGTAACAGCTGGAATAAAACTTCTAGAATACAGTGTAGTATTGAGCCTCATGATGGAGAAGGCCTGGCTATTAGAATTAACTGCCTGCCTAGTATTACGAACAGGATAGTATTGTCCTGGGAGATCCGAATGTAAAGGATGGTCAGAGTTATGAAAAATCTTATGCAACATGCATAATGAACTAACTGAACGACGGTGCCAAAGATTAATATCAAGATCAGGAATAAGAAGTTTAATAGACCGTAAGTTTCTGTCCAACAAATTAAGAGAATCAGCAGCTGAAGACCAGAGAGGAGAACAATACTCAAAACTAGGTAGAATGAAAGAATTAAAACACTTCTTCAGAATAGATTGAACACCAAAAATCTTAAAAGACTTTCTCAATAAGCCAATTTTTTGTGCAATTGAAGAAGACACAAACCTAATGTGTTCCTCTAACGTAAATTTGCTGTCGAGAATCGCACCTAAAATTTCAAAAGTCATACAAATTTAAAGAAACATTATCAATACTGAGATCCGGATGTTGAGGAGCCACCGTCCTTGACCTTCTTACAATCATACTTTAAGTTTTGTTAGGATTCAACTTCATACCCCATAATTTGCACCATGCACTAATTTTAGCTAAATCTCAATTATGGGATTCACCAACCCCAGATCTACATTCAGGGGATGGAACTGAAGTAAAGAGAGTAGCATCATCTGATTATGCAACAAGCTTGTTTTCTAGGCCAAACCACATGTCATGTGTACAGTATATAGTATGAAAAGTAATGGGCCAAGAACACTACCCTGTGGAACAACGGATATCACATTCCTATAATCACTATGGTGCCCATCAACAAAAACTCTTTGAGATCTATTACTTAAAAAATCAATAATAATGCTAAGAAACGACCCACCCACTCCCAGCTGTTTGAGTTTGAAAACAAGGGCCTCATGATTAACACGGTCAAAGGCAGCACTAAAATCAAGGCCAATCATACGAACTTCCTGACCACAATCAAGGGATTTCTGTACAGCATTGGAGATTGTAAGAAGGGCATCACATGCTCCAAGGCCTTTACGAAAACCAAATTGCAAACTAGGGAATAGATGATTACCTTCAGCAAACCTATTCAGACGTTTTGCCAGAAGACGTTCAAAAACTTTAGATAATATGGGAGTTATGGAAATTGGCCGGTAATCAGTGGGACTTGAGCTACCACAAACACATTTACATAGAGGAGTAACATTACCAATTCTCCAACAAGTGCTAAAAGCTCCTCTTCTTCCTAACTTGCGCAAAATAACAAATAACTTTGGAGCTAAGAAATCTGCTGTCTATAAAATCAGCCAAAAGGGTTGCCTTTTCCTTTGGACAGTGAGTGACTGAGCCATCTGGTTTAAGTAAAGGAGGAACTGTTGCATCTACACCAAATAGTGCAGATTTAAGGGTAGACCACCATTTACGTTCTTGAGTTGTACCAGAAAGGGTTTCTTTTATGGTTAAATTGTATTCCTTTTTAGTTGAAGCATAAACTCTCTGAGCTGAAGCTCTAAGCTGATTATAGTTATTCCAGGTCAAATCTGATCTGTTACCCTTCCAAAGATGATAGGCCACCTGCTTCTCCAAATAAGCACGTCTACAATCATCATTGAACCACGGTTTGTCCTTCACTCGGTACCTTAGCACACGAGAAGGGATACGCCTATCAATTATGTTGACTAGATTCTCATTCAAAGGGACAACAGGATCTACACTACTATATAATTGTGACCAATTCAAGCACAAAAGATCATGCAAAATCCCATTCCAGTCTGCTTGGGATTTGATATAAATTTTACAAGAGTATGATACATCAGGGACAGGCTGCTCAGTCTTTACTACTAATGAAATCAAGGCATGATCAGATGTCCCGACTGGAGAACCAACCTTACTAGTTATAACGCCAGGGGAGTCCGTGTATACAAGGTCAAAGCAATTACCAGACCCGTGAGTAGCTTCATTTATGATTTGCTCACTGCCTGATTCAGAGGCAAGGTCTAAAGCTCTTAAGCCATGGCGATCGGTAGGAGAGACAGAACTTAACCATTCCCTATGGTGAGCATTAAAATCACCAACAAAGACAAAAGAAGCCTTTCTATCATCATCTTGTATCTTAGCCATAATGGTAAAAAGACAATCGAAGATAGAATCATCCATGTCTGGATTCCGGTAGATCGAACACAAATAAAAGTTATTATGCCTGTCACAAACTTTTATTACCTGAATCTTATGAAATCCACACTGATAACAGGACTTATTAGAAGCAGGGTACTCAGTCCCAATATACACCGCCATTCCCCTGGCCCTAAGGATGGCATCACGTTTCAACATTATTGGTTCCTTAAAACCAGTTATAAGGAGCTCAGATGAGTACCTCAGATTAGAAACCAAAGTTTCTGAGCACAAAAGAATATCATACTACTTGAGCAACCACCACTAGACCAAGCGCAAAGTTCTCAATGGGCTCGAGGTTACTCTTGTAGAATAAAGGCCGTGAATGTGGTCTGCTGCATACACACCCCAACCTTCAACACCTGGCCAACTGGAAGATTTTCTTGAAGGCAAGAGTGGGGCCTAGCCCCTGACCGTGAGTTCCAGTCATATCTGTAACATAGACTCAGCAGTCGAGTTATGTGCATTATGAATCGACTTCTAAAGTCCGAAAGAGATCGTGCTCTACAGTAGACAGCTATTTCTTGGTTATGCCCGTGCTAAGGAAAAGTCGCTAACACTCAGGTCAGATGTGTAGGGTCTTCTTCAGTTAGCACCGCAGAGTCCTCAGGGGGAACAAAAGCCTCTCTTCTGTGCCAATTGACGCTTCATGTAGAGATGGGATGATGAAGGGCTCAAACCTGAGGTTGTGCCCCAGCGGGATCTAAGTTTGGCTATGCGCCCTGACACCAGACTAAGGAGCTCCTTCCACCTCTTAGTGGGAGACCGGCAGAAAGACCGTGAAACTCGCTTAAACCCTTTGCGGATAATAAGGCAGTCGAGACAGTCTTGAGAGTCAGAATCTTGACAAAGGCTCGAATGTAAGGTACAGAGATAGATCAGCAAGACAGTTTGAAGCTACTCCCAAGTAGAGGCAAAGCCTATGATGAGAGGTCTATCCCGTTACGTTGAAAGACCATGGTCAAATATGAGTGATATTCTCGACTGCAGTGACTGAGAGGAGCTTTTCCTAGTAAGGATAAAGAGGAACTCCCTGATCAGGACTAAAGATGATCTGCTCTGAGGAGAATCCCCACTACGTTATCAATCGTGGAGGCTAGCCTACTTTCTCTGGAGAGAAGGACTATGGATTTCCCTTGGAATTTCGATAAAGCTGATCGGCAGAAAACTATTCGGCATGATGCTATCTGGGAGACACCAGGATTAACCCAAGTCCCAACTTAATCCTACACAATACATTGGCTGATGGAACAGGGTTGGGCAGAGGAAAGGTGTAACCCTCCATGAGATACCACGGGCATTGAAAGGCGACTTTGAACACGGCTCATGGGACTAGATCAGATAAAAGAAGGGGGAGCTTCCTGTTTAGCAGTATGGCAAACAGGTCAATTCCCAGAGAACACCCCCACAACCAGAAGCCTCTACATTACATCAGGATATAGGGACCACTATGACCTTACAACCTTTCCTTGGCAACTGAGTGTGTCTGCTAGTCCATTCCTCTTGTTCCAAATGTATATGGCTGACTACAGTACTCTATCGCATTCCCGTACAGATATACATATGCTTCATCATCTCGCAAAAACCTAAAGGATGCCTTCTCAACTTTCTTGGAATGCTTGCAGTGCTAGAAAGGAAGCTAGAGTCAGAACATCTAAGGGCAAATGCTTCTTCTTCCGACTACAACCGAGACGACCCTGTCGTTAAGGCGTGCGCCTCTCCCTTCTTTCGATGCATCGAGCACGGTTGCATGTAAGGAGACCAAGTCTAATGGGACTCCCCTGTGAGGGTTCTTCATTCAGCCAACAGGCAAGATCGACCCAAGCCTCCTGTCCCGTTGGCAGGGGGAGGAAGGGTAATCCATGGAAATTGACCAGTATTGACTAGTATTGGAAATAAATTTTGAAATTACATTAATTTCCAAAATTTCCTGTTTTCAAATCAGCGTGTGAATTCTTATAAGAGCAGACTGAAATGGTCTAGATGTAATAGAACCTTAAATCAAAACTCAAAAGTCAAGAAAACTTCTCCATATACTGTTACAGCTAGTACAGTACAGTACTGTACTATACTATAATTTGCACTCATCATTCCAAGCCCCATACCACCAATTTTTGGTCCCTACAGTATAATGCAGTAGGAATTATCCAAACCCTGAAAACAACATTCCACCTCAGGTTGAGAACCTTCAAGACCTGTATCTCCATTAAGGTGCACCCACACGTTCGAACAGTGTCCATCGAACACAATTGTTACCAGATAAAATTGTGAAAGAAGCGTTAATGACGTCAATAACGAGCACCAATTGGTGTGTTGGACAGTGCCTGTGTTTGAAGAGTCTGAGCTTCAGACACTCTCCGGAGGTGGAGTGGCACTATCGACGGAGTTCTACTTGTTTACCGGATTAACTTTTAGAAGATGGGTATCACCTCTGTTAACATGAATAGTTGTAATCCAGTTACGGAGGAAAGCTGACTGAGATAGTAGAGAGCCCAGTTGCTAATCAAACAGTACTGGCAGAGCCCATGCTTATAAAACATCAAAGCAAATGTTTACAAAGACAGAAATAAACGTGGAGCAGCAATAAATAAAATAACGTCAGAACTTCCGAGAAGTGGAATGTCTGTAACTGGTTTACAAGTCGGAAAGAATATGGAATCCATAATGGGTCATTACAAGAAAGAGTTACGCAAATTGGAGGAATAAAAAAAGTCGGAGATTGGTACAGAAGACATTTGTACAACCAAATTATGGCGTTTCGATATACATACATACATATACCCAGGCACTTATCCCAATTTTGGGGGGTAGCTGACATCAAACAAATGAAACAAAAAAGGGAACCTCTCCTCTCTACGTTCCTCCCAGCCTGATAAGGGACTCAACCGAGTTCGGCTGGTACTGCTAGGGTGCCACAGCCCACCCTCCCACATAATCCACCACACATAAAGCTTCATAACACTGAATCCCCTACTGCTGCTACATCTGCGGTCATCTAAGGCATCAGAGGAAGCAGCAGGGCCTACCGGAGCTGCGTCACAACCGCTCGCCATTCATTCCTATTTCTAGCACGTGCTCTTGCCTCTCTCACATCTATCCTCCTATCACCCAGAGCTTCCTTCACTCCATCCATCCACCCAAACCTTGGCCTTCCTCTTGTACTTCTCTCATCAACTCTTGCATTCATTACCTTTAGCAGACAACCTTTTTCCATTCTCTCAACATGGCCAAACCACCTCAACACATTCATATCCACTCTAGCTGCTCACTCATTTCTTACACCCGTTCTCACTCTCACTACTTCATTCCTAACCCCATCTACTCGAGATACACCAGCCATACTCCTCAGACACTTCATCTCAAACACATTCAATTTCTGTCTCTCCATCACTTTCATTCCCCACAACTCCGATCCATACATCACAGTTGGTACAATCACTTTCTCATACAGAACTCTCTTTACATTCATGCCCAACCTTCTATTTTCTGCTACTCCCTTAACTGCCCCAACACTTTGCATCCTTCATTCACTCACTGACGTACATCTGCTTCCACTCCACCATTTGCTGCAACAACAGACCCCAAGTACTTAAACTGATCCACCTCCTCAAGTAACTCTCCATTCAACATGACATTCAACCTTGCACCACCTTCCCTTCTCGTACATCTCATAACCTTATTCTTACCCACATTAACTCTCAACTTCCTTCTCTCGCACACCCTTCCAAATTCTGTTACTAATCGGCCAAGCTTCTCTTCCGCGTCTGCAACCAGTACAGTATCATCCGCAAACAACAACTGATTTACCTCCCATTCATGGTCATTCTTGTCTACCAGTTTCAATCCTCATCCAAGCACTCGAGCATTCACCTCTCTCACCATTCCATCAACATACAAGTTAAACAACTACGGCGACATCACACATCCCTGTCTCAGCCCCACTCTCACCGGAAACCAATCGCTCACTTCATTTCCTATCCTAACACATGCTTTACTACCTTTGTAGAAACTTTTCACTGCTTGCAACAACATTCCATCAACTCCATATAACCTCATCACATTCCACATTGCTTCCCTACCAACTCTATCAAACGCTTTCTCCAGATCCATAAACGCAACATACACCTCCTTACCTTTTGCTAAATACTTCTCGTATATCTGCCTAACTTTAAAAATCTGATTCATACAACCCCTACCTCTTCTAAAACCACCCTGTACTTCTAAAGATTGCATTCTCTGTTTTATCCTTAATCTTAATCAGTAATCTACCATACACTTTTCCAACTACACTCAACAAACTACAGTAATACCCCTTGAATTACAACACTCATGCACATCTCCCTTACCCTTATATAGTGGTACAATACATGCACAAACCCAATCTACTGGTACCATTGACAACACAAAACACACATTAAAAATCTCACCAACCATTCAATTACAGTCACACCCCCTTCCTTCAAAATCTCAGCTTTCACACCATCCATACCAGATGCTTTTCCTACTCTTGTTTCATCTAGTGCTCCCCTCTCTTCTTCTCTTGTAACCTCTCTCTCATTCTCTCTCCCATCACCGGCACCTCAACACCTCCAACAGCAATTATATCTACCTCCCTATTATCCTCAACATTCAGTAAACTTTCAAAATATTCCGCCCACCTTTTCCTTGCCTCCTCTCCTTTTAACCTTCCATTTCCATCTTTTACTGTCTCTTCAATTCTTGAAGCAGCCTTCCTTACTCTCTTCACTTTTTTCCAAGACTTCTTATTCTCTTCATATGAACGACCCAATCCCTGACTCCACCTCAGGTCAGCCGCCCTCTTTGCCTCACTTACCTTGCGCTTTACTTCCACATTTTTCTCTCTGTATTTTTCATGCTTCTCTACACTATTACTCTGCAGCCATTCTTCAAAAGCCCTCTTTTTCTCTTCCACTTTTACCTTCACTCCTTCATTCCACCATTCACTGCCCTTCCTCATGCTGCATCCAACAAACTTCTTGCCACACACTTCACTTGCAATCCCAACAAAATTTTCTTTTACTAACTTCCACTCCTCCTCTAAACTACCAGTTTCTCTTACTTTCACTTCGTTATATGCCATTTTCAACCTTTCTTGATAGTTACTTTTTACCCCCGGTTTTATTAGCTCTTCAACCCTCACTAGCTCCCTTTTACATCCACCCACTCTATTCCACCACTCCTTTGCTATAACTAATTTTCCTTCCACCAAAGAGAGGGATCAGACATACCGTTAGCCATACCCCTAAACACGTGCACGTCTTTCAATCTTCCAAACATTCTTTTAGTTATCAACACAATACATTAATGCCCTTTCTACCACTCTTCCATTTGCCACTCTTACCCATGTATACTTGTTTTTATCTTTCTTTTTGAAAAAGCTAGAACTTATCACCATCCCTTGCTCAACACACACATCTACCAGTCTCTTACCACTCTCATTTTCACCTGGTACGCCATACTTCCCAATGACACTATCTACCTCTCCAGTGCCCACTCTAGCATTTAAGTCACCCGTGACAACTACATAATTCCTTCTACCCAGTCCTTCTAAACACCTAGTTAATTCATTCCGCTCTTCACTTTTTTCACAACCTGGCCCATACGCACTGACTAAAGTTCAACATTCCCTACCCAACCTAACCCTTACCCACATTATCCACTACTTGACCTGTCATCCTTTCACTCGGCAATAAAGCCACACCCTCTCTTGCTCTTCCCCTTTCAATCCCAGACACACTACCAGACATTTCATCAAACATCACTTCACCCTTCCCTTTTATCTTTGTCTCACACAAGGCCAATATATCCATCCTTCTATTCCTAACCATACTTCCAATCTCACATCTTTTAATCTCTATCGTACTACATCCACGCACATTCAAACACCCCAAAACTAGAGTGCGGGGAGCAGTCACTCTCCCCACAGTTCCACCTCTTTGATGACGTCTCACAGGATTGTAAATACAGGAGAGGGGGTTCCCAGCCCCCTCGTCCCGCCCCTTTTAGTCGCCTCTTACAATTTGGATTTAGTTAACAACACAATCAGAGGTATGACCAGTCTCAAAAATTAGTTATTTCTTGGAATAATAGTCTATACATTGCTAGTTAATATCATCCTCCTCAGTTCACCGATAGACGTGCTTCTGGAAAAGGCTTCCTCTCATACAAGTGTCCTGTTTAGTTATAAAAGGTTTTAAGTTCAATAAAATGTAAAAAGCATTTCGGCCCATCAGTATATAGTTTTCAATTCTGATTCATAATCGATTTGAGTTTTCTTTAAAATAGATGAATGGCCTCTCTTTTCACTCCGTCTTTGCAACTAGTCCTTCATTGTACCATTCCATTGTTCTCAAAAAGAATAATCATGCTGCATAATTCAATTTATTGGATTTTGCTTTTATTTTATGGTGTACTATGGTTATCATGCTCCATAATTGAAGCAGATAACTACTACTCAATTCTCGAGTATAGATTATAACTGACATAGATAAGAGATATGCCAGCGGACATCTGCTTCGGACATTTCTTCGAGTCTTTGTCTGGTAAATGGAGTAGGAATCCTGGTAGTCAACTTCATCTGGTAGCACTGTTTGTTACTATGTCAACTTCCCTCATTTCAATGCTTATAACGTCATTCTCTTTCAATTTAGACATGGTTTGTCCGACAGACACTGTTCGACCGTATGGACGCACCTTTAAAGGCAGCTCTCTCAACATGGTTAAGTTATCTTGCACTTGTAATTTTGAGATCTATTAAAGTTCAAATGTCCGACAACTTATTGACTACTAAATCCATTTTGAACCCAGTTCAAGTTCAAATGATTGATTACAAGAGACTCCCATCTCCATTTTATTCCCATGGAGAAAACAATCCTAATGAAATGTACTTCTTTTAACCTCCCATATTCATATTGCTTCTCCTCCAGCTTCTTGTTTGTGAAGCTTAACGCTATCAAAAGATGGCTGAACTGTGTATTGTCCAAAGGTGTAGCAGCATCATTATTGTCATTCGCACTATAAAGAACTAGATTAAGTCTATCCTGGCTTTTCCCCTGAACTAACAGTATTTCCGTTTGTGCTTAGAACTACTACCTTGATCGGCAACCATTGAAAAAATACCTTCCACGAGTGGTACCTTAAGTAAAACACACTTCACAATTACTACCAAATTTACAGTACTGTATCCCCTCTGACATGATACACAAGGAATACAGATAAATATCACCCGGAAACCATTCCTGTGCACATTCTAATCAGTAATAATTAACAAAGCCAAGAGAAGCCGGCTTAAATTCCTAATGTGTGGTAACCAAATGAATCCAGAGAAAATGAGATCACGGCTTATGTAAATGGGGAAAGGTACTGATAAGACAGAGTACAGTACAATTGTAACCAGGCATGAATCACATTCTATTATTCCAAGGAATAAATCTAAGTGCATTATTAGCTTCCCTAACAAATTTGTTAAAAGTTTATGAGTATATCTAGCTGGTATAAATTTTATCTACAACCTTAGATTTGTTTCCAGCTCCAGTTGGTAAAAAGTACATTTAGTACAAGATTGGCCACCCTGGCTTTTAACGTAAAGCCCACAGTAGCGGCTTATCAAAACTGTCTTTAAAATTACAGCTGTTGAAAACTCAATCTGTAAAACTAACTGTCATATTTAGTAAACAAATACTGTCCAGTACCAAGCAGGAAGCCCTCTCCTACACAGCAATGCAAACAACAAACAAACCAACCTTCAGTTAAAGTTAATGAAGGTTTATTACAGATAAAATGTTGAACCATAGCCAGAGTGCCTTTTTCAAAAACTAATGGGAGATTGGGGCCATACAAGGAGTAAAGTCTGTACATTAAATCCTTGGAAATTTTCATTTTAGCTATTTAAAAAAACTTCATAAAGTTGAAATTTTAAAATACTTAAAAATATTAATGGAAGACCTGTTGCTTAATAAAGGTTTAGGAAAGATTAAAAGCCATAAGAAGAAGTGGCCAGTTTAAATTTCCTTGTTAAATTTCTACAAATAACAAACTTTATTTCAAAGCAATTTAAAATCTTGAAAAAAAACACAGTACAGTACTCTATTTACTTTGTACAGTATCAAAAAACAAATATTTCAGGTAAAACTGGACTCAACTGAGTTTACTGTAAGTTTACTGTGGTCTGCCGTCAAATGGATCAACCCCAAATTCTTCCTGCAACTGCCTCTGCAGAATTTTCTTATACCGAGGACTAAAGTTGTATTCTAGCTGCAAGAAAATCATCCATAATTCTCTCTTCATTCCTGGACATCCAAAGGGTGTGTTAATTACGCGATTCCACATAACACAGAAGAACGAGGCACCAAGTGTACTTCCTAACTTGATAGCGCAGTGTGCCCCCTCACTGGGAGGTGTGAATAAAATGTAGTGCGTCTCTGGGTACTCCCGTAGGACCCTAAGTTGTCTTTCCAAGGCTAAACTCCGGTAAAATTCTGAAAACTCGCATTTTCCTTGCACCTCCGTCCCTACACATTCGGTGTACTTCTTCCACTGCACAATTTTCTCTCTTCCTTCTTCACAGAATTTTTCAAACTCCTCCCCTTTGTCTGTAGTACTGGCATCCCTACCATGCTTCTTGCTTGGAGTTCTCTTCACAGCCTTCTCATTTTCCCTCCTTTCCATTTCCTCAGCCGTCTGCCTCATGACCTTCTTCCAAGAGCGCTTGATCTGATCAAAGTCAGTGTTTGCCCAGTCTGGCCCTTCACCCTGCACTGCCAGGAGCATTTCTTTTCGGCCCAAATCCGGTCGTTCTAGTTTCAGACGAACCATCAAAGAACAAAGATCGCCAACATTTTTAGACTCGGAAGACATACTTGAGAAAGCCAAAAAATCTGTAGCTTTCTGAAATACAGGAAAAATAACTAAGGTCACTTTCAGGTCAATATTTGCTTTCAAAGGTGTTTGTACAGGCACTGTATTGGAATTAAAAAACTTTGTTACTATGAAGCCAAGACAAAAAGGCAAGATATACAGTGCTTTAAATCTATTATCAATAATAAGTGAAGAAATTAATACAGGTTATCATTGTTTCCCTAAGTTTTAGAAACATATTTGCTTACTAATTCACTTAAAAATGGGAATTCTTTTGACTTCACACAACCATAACCTGAAATTCACCCTAGTTCTTCATTCCAAAATCAAAGACTGATGCAGAGACCTTCCATCCTATGATGAAAATTATCCTGTTCCTCCAAATATCAAGAATAAAGGCATACATAAAATACTTGAACATGAATTAAAAACCTCGAGTACTTGATTATCTACTTTAAGCCATTAAAAAGTACCTCAAGGTAGTGGGCTATGGAAGGTGTAATCCAATAGCATAGGTGGCACGATTATGAGCGGTAACACTGCATATACAAATTCAATCGAGTAGGCTTAAAGAAGGTAATTTTCAATTAGGAAGGAACAATTTTGTTATAAAGATATTGGTATGTGATTTAAAAGACTCCTGAGCACTAACTATGCTAAGAAACTTTGATCTGATAGCAATGCAATTGTTTCATGTGCTTGAGGTACCTCTCTTATTTTGTAACTTTATTCAGCAGCCATGTCCAGCATATAACTACTGTAGCGTTAAAAGATACATTGAAGAGTAAAGTCACTGAATATTTAACTTTCAACAGAACAGCACTTTAAATACAGTACAGTACTGTACAGTATAATTGTTCCTTATTATTATTATTATTATTATTATTATTACTAGCCAAGCTACAACCCTAGTTGGAAAAGCAAGATGCTATAAGCCCAAGGGCTCCAATAGGGAAAAATAGCCCAGTGAGGAAAGGAAATAACTAAATGATGAGAATAAATTAACAATATTTAATTCTAAAAACAGTAACAGCATCAAAACAGATACAACTACTAACGTCAAAAACAGACATGTCATATATAAAATATGAAGATTCATGTCAGCCTGGTCAACATAAAAACATTTCCTGCAACCTTGAACTTTTGAAGTTCTATTCAATTCTTATCCTTGAAAAGACTGTCAAGAGCTGTCTCAAGGTTATAGAGCGTTTAACCAATGATAAAACTACGTATAAGCTGCAGTGATAACGCCGAGATAGAATGGTCCAGAACTCTTGCAATTTGGTAACCTAACAAAATTGTCAACCATTTTTACCCCAGATATTGAACAACCTAAAAGAACATTAGGGGTCAAGATGTATAGCCCAGGTGATCAATGTGTCCAAGAAAGCCAAATGAACAGGTTTACAAGCAGTTCTTGCCAAGCTCAGAACTGCAAAAATTTACCAATAAAGTTTTCACTAATTTTCTTTATTATTTTTGTGTGATGTTTATCCATACACAATAGATCCTAAGATTAATGGTAGTAGTGTTAAGCCAAAAAGGAATGTTCTGTGATGCAATATAGAACAAAGAAAGGAGGCATTTGAAAATTAATAAAGATGTCTGACACTTCCAAATATACTATCAGCATGATATTGACAAACAAAGAAGCAATTAAAGAAATTAATGTAGCAAAATGGATGTACATTAAAGCATGAACCCAATCAAAAGAGAGAGAAACCCTTAATTCTTAAGGGAGGTCAGTTTGGAAATTTATGGCTGTGTGATGATCAATGGGTTGGTATAAATTTGGTATAATTCCACCATCCACCCCTGGCACAATCAATACTGTTGGATAATGACCAGCTCCGGCTGAATGCAGGAAAGGTGTACATGTCAAGGTGATCCCATGGGTGTTGGCAGGAGTCTTTGAACACATCCCATGGGTACAGGAGAAGGCAAGCAGAACACAGCGAGCTTCATGTTTTGCCAGGTGTCTAACTGTTTGATCCCATCCCTGGAAAAACCCACAGGGCAAGAAGCCTTTCCACTACACGAGGGTGTTGGGACCACACAGTCCTACAACATGCCCTAGTGACTGTGTGCGTCCGCTAGAACATTACACTTGCCCAGAATATACATTGTCGACTACTATAGCGTGAAACGCTGCCCAGATGTGCATCCACTTCATTAACTTAAATAGAGGGTACAAGACCATGCCACCTTGCTTGTTGACATAAGCCATTATAGCAGTGTCATCACTCCCCAACACTACCAAGTGCCTCCTCAAACTTTCTAGGAATACTTGAAATGTTTGGAAGGCGGCTAGCATTTTGAGGACGTTTGTGTATAAGCCTTTCTTCAGCCCATAAACCAGAGACTTACAGGTCATCAGGGTGTGCTCCCCGTACTCTCCTTCGACGCACCAGAGAACAATCCTGTCTGGAGGCAGAGTATAAAGTGGAACTCCCCTGCCGAGGTTTGCCTCGTTGAGCCACCAGAGCAGAACTGACCAAACTTCCTGTTCCACTGGAACAGGACAGAATGGGGAAACTTGTCGGCTGACATGTGATCCTTCAGACATCAATGAAGGGATCTGTTAAGAGGCCCCAGTGTGGAAAGTTTCTTCGAGGAGAGGTGACCGAGAAGACTGCCAGTGCCGAACTGTTACTTCTGTGTCTTGGATAGAAACGGTCCAACAACCTCCTGAGCATGCTGATGCGATTGTCTGAAGGAAAGACACTCCCTGCTACCATGTATATAAGTCACCCAGGTACTTCAATCTCTGCTTGGGTAGGAGATTAAACTTCTCCCAATTTACTGCAACACCCAGAATGCAACAAAATGTAAGAATCTGATCGATTCTGTAACAACTGCTTTGCCGACAAGGCCAGGATCAACCAATCATAGACATAGATCAACACACATATCCCTCGCAAGTGGGCACAAGCGGCTACTAAGTCGACACCAGTGTGAACACCTTGGGAGCTGTACACAGCAGTAGTCTTGAACTAGTACAGAAACAAGAAGCGGAGGTACATTTGAGAGTACTTGTGAACAGGCACTTTACTATGTGTGTCCTACAGGTCTATTGAAAGGAGAGAGTCTTCTTTGATGACCTATAGCAGACTTCTTAAGGTCAAACACTTCATCAACAGCCTGCACAGTCACGAGCAAAGAGCTTACAGCCTACAAAGGGGTCTGGCAAACACTACGGCTTCCATACAAACAACCGAACCCTAAAAAACTCACAGAGGCAGGTCAGAGGGCTCCCTGCTCCTGACACATACTCCACAGGGATTGATCCAGGGCGTATGTACAAGGGGCAGGAGCAGCTGCAGCAGCACGCGGCATCATCAGGGTCGTCTTGGCAAAAGTTTTGCCCACTTCTAGCTCTTCATGGCATATGCCTGCCGCTGCACAGGAGGCCACGACCTACACTGCGCATGTCAATGATTGTGAATGATCACAGCCCCTAAAAGACTGGCATAGAGTGTGGACCTGCAGCCAGTTTAGCCATAAACCAGTTACAGCGTCCAGCCTTCCCCTGGCAAACAAACTTTTTGTTAACATTCCATCATAACAACCAATCATTTCCTGTAATGGAAAAGGAAAAAGTTTGTGAAGGAACTGACAGTACATGCGTACTTGTCAGCAGCCTAAACAAAAGTGAAGCTCTCAGTCTGGGAATAGGGGCTTCTTGCCCCGCACCCTCTCCAGCTTGATAACCACTTGCTATTCCAGATTGAGCAACAGTCTCCAGCTAGTCCCAAAATAATCTCCCTAATTAAAGAATGAGGGTTTGCACACGGCGTAGGGACAATCAACTATAGGTATACAGTACCGTACATAATCTGGCTTTCTCCCATCTTTTCTTCCATAGAACTTTTCCCAGAAATGCTTAGCTTTCCCGTAAAATATATTTTTCTGAATCTAACTTTGGTAATGGAACATCAACAGCATTGTGCAAATATTGGCGGCATCACTCTCTAACCCATAGGTCAGGTTAGGTAGGGTACCTGAAGCCTCAACTAATATATAGTCAAATTCAGATTAAAAAATAGGATTACTGATGGATTCCATTATTAGAAGATTAAGAATACCTGTATCTCCGTTTAGTCGACATCAGAGCTTTTATACGAAAAGCTGCACGAAAGAAAGTAGATCGGTAAAAAGTAAAAATTGTATAAATAAAAATACCTAAAGAGCCATTAATTCTGTTATAAATACTCACTAGGTTGTTTTAAGGGAATGAGGGGGGGGGGGGGGGTTCAAGTTTCAATTCCAAAAAAGAGCACTACTGTATAGTAAACAGTGTACAGTGATACCTCTGGATACGAAAGTTTCTGCTTACGAAAAATTCAGGATACGAAAAGCGATACAAAGATTTTTATGCCCCAGTATACGAAAAAATTTTCAGGATACGAAAAGCTTACGAGATCCCAACTCGTCGCTGAGAGTACAGTACCTTTTTTTTCAGGGTATCAACCCTTAATTTAGGTGTACAGGTAACAATACACCTTCACTGATCCAAATGCTTAACATACAGTAACATAACTTTTATACAGTAGTAAAGAAAATGGACCGTTTTCTTAGGACTTGGAGAGGATAACTAGGCTATAACTACATTATTGAATAATCTCATGGTGGTTTCTGGAATGGATTAGGCTGTTTTTAACGGTTGGGTTAATTATTGAATGATAGAAATGGCTGCATTGCATGTTTATTACTACAGTTTAGCGTGTTTATGAAAGAAAAGGTGACTTTTTATAAGGCTTGGAACGGATTAGGCTATTTACATGTAAAACGCGACTCAGGATACGAAAAAATCAGGATACGAAACCGTATCCTGAACGGATTACTTTCGTATCCTGAGGCATCACTGTACTGTACTGTATTTCAACTTTATAACCACCCAGTGATCCTACAGCAAATCAAAGCAAAGGATTCAAGTAGGCTAGAACTTGTGATGGGATGATCACTGGGGTTATAGAAAGCCAGTAATTTTGGTATATACATGAAGAACAAGAGCCAATTAGTAGGTCACATCATTTTCTATAAAAAAAAAGTAGATAATCCTTCCTTTTATTATTTATTTCCCATGAATAACATTTAAGGAAAATTTCTTTTAACCCCCTTTCTCATCCTACAAGCTTGCGGGCCTCTAGTTGGGAATCTGGAGATTTGGGTGGGGAAATACCAAAAACCAGTGTTTTGCGGCAATAACAATTGCCACAAAAGCACACTAATCATAAAATAATCAGTAAAATACATAATTCACGTCCTGATGTTTTATGCACAGCTATCGCTCGCTGCACTTGTAAAATTAACATTAGGCTACATCAATGCTATGTTCTGGCTAGCGGTACATGATGTGCTGTGCGCGCAAGCCCTGTGGGATATTTTATGAATATTTTCACTTTTATATGAGCAACAATAGCTATATACTGAACAGAGCATTTTTAACAAAATTACCTTTGTCAAACCGCGTTCCATTAGCCAAAGAAACACTAAAATTACATCGCTTAAGCCGAGGTCTTTTCGTCACTACAAAAGCTTCACACAAAGGAATTCCTGTTGTAGTTGATCCTACAAATGGCTCCACAACACATTTTGCTAAAGAATTAGATTATCTTTTAAGCAAATTCAACCAATTCAATACCACCACTAGATAAAATTAGTTGTAACCTAAATTGCACTGCAAAAAAATCTGTAGGAATTGGGACGTTGTCAAAATCACTGCCCGAAGGGCTAGTCATGCCAGCCATTGCCATGGCTCCAATAAAACTAAATGCCAATTTTTCCTTCATTATTCAAGATATTCAGTCAAGGATACCCGTGGACAATGGACAAGTAACTTCATTACTCGGTTGAAAATTCCTCAAACATTAGTGAAAATTGGTTTTTTACTTTAGTCTTTTGTAATTGGTTATAAACCCATTACCTCTTAATGATGTCACAGCTCTCAGCCAATAATCTGTAATTGGAACTGCTCGTGTTTGCATAAGAAAGCGAGGTAAAAGGCTCATTAAAAGTAAGTAGATGAAACATCTCTCCAGCCTTCGGAAAAATTTAAGGCAAAAACTTAGGAGGCTCATTTCATTCCAACTCGATCAATTTCTCACACGACTATACTTTTCCTAAAACATTTCACATGTTTTCCATGTAGACGATTACTTTAATATGGAGTGCAGCAAGATTCTAAAGTTTTACCGAGAAAGTGTGTCATTTTCGAAGAGCGTAATTTTTTCTATAAGAAAAAGTAGTTTTTCCTAGGTTACATTGCCCTGTAATACAATACAATAATACTCTTCAAACTATACTAAATTTTTTTTAATGAAGCGCATTTGCACCGACTCGCAGCGGTGTCCTTTTAGCTTGGAAAAAGTTTCCTGCTATCCGAGAGTGGTTAGACTTATCTTGTCCAACCAATCAGCGATCAGGAAACATTTCCGAGCGAAAACGGCACTGCTGCGAGTTGGTGCGAATCTGCCTCACTAAAAAGAATTAACTATAGTATAGCATGCAACATTGCCATCCTACCAAGGTAGGGATGGGGGTGGGGTTGGTCTTAGGGGACCCTTCAAGTCCACATGCCACTCAGTAGCCATTGTCTGGCACTCCCTGGTCCTAGAGGGGGAGCGTCTTGGACCTTGATATGTACATATAGTCAGTCTCTAGGACATTATCTTGACCTTTACTTTGAGCCTTGCCTCTTGTCACTCACGAGTAACCTTTAAAACCTTTAAATACAAGCATAAAAGAATCTCTTTGCTTTTAAACCCTTTCGTGCTGGCTATATTCATATGACAACCAAATACTTTAACTTAACTAATAAAGGTCAGTGTAAACCAATATAGCCTAACCTTAATAGAGGTCAGTGTAAACCAATATAGCTTAACCTAATACTAAGGTATCAGTCAACTACACGGACATAGCCTATGTTGCAACCTTAATAAAGTTTCAATATTCCCAGCGTAGGTCTAATATAGATATATGAAATGTAATAATAAAGTCATTAAAAAGTAATCCAGTAATTTGAAAATGTAACTATGTTACAAATGCGGTGGTAAAGTTAGAAGCCTATATGACCCATTAACAATGTCATTAACAGTCTTACCACAGTCAAGTTTATAATTAGCGTAATATCACAGATCATAAATTCAATAATATTATATCAAATCATGAATTCACACACTTTTAAACATATTTAACTGATAAATTAACTTACCTTCTACAAATAAGCGTCAGTCCACGTCTGAAGATGGATTCCTAATAGAACGAAGTGAATACTTCAGGGTTACCAGATTATTTCCACTGGATTATCGTACATGAACCTTAAAATTATCGTTTTTTTTTAACCAAAATTATCGTACACACTTTCAACATGTTTATTAAGCAGTAACATATATAACTTATTTCAAGGTATTTTAGTATAATTGTTTAATCAAACACACGCACACACACATTTGTATATACCTAAGCTATGTATCGTACATCGTACTGGACCTAAAATAATGTACATGTACGATAATTATCGTACGAATGGCACCCCTGGAATACTTCCTTATTTTCTATTTATGTTTTAAGCTTCAGAAAATGAGCATCCAGCGGGCCAATCAGAAAGCTTGTTTACGTAAAGACATGTTCTGATTGGTTAGAATAGTTTCGCTCGCTGTGATAGCGAATACGACAATTTGTGGGCAGTTCAATCGTTAACTATAATGTTATACTTTAGGCTTTAGTAAATGGGTATTCGATGGGCCAATCAGAAAGCATGTTTACGTAAAGACACGTTTTGATTGGTTAAAGATTTTCAGTTCGCTGTGATAGCGAATACGACAGTTCAAGGGCAGTTCAATAGTTCTTAACTATTAAATGACACAATTGCTCATTTTACAGGTGATTTACTTCGGTTCTTTACTTGATATTTACTACTCTATTAATACATGATTAATTTATATTCAGCAGTGGCTTGGATATAAAGTTTGAGGAGTGTTAAATTTGTTTATCACCAATGTGACATTAGTTCTAGGCCTATGTACATGCGTATGAAGATTAACAGTAACTATTGGAAAAGTTATAACGCATATCCTCATAATTATTATGAAAATATATAGGACCCCTAATATAATGTAAATTCTTATATAAGTGAAGATATAAATTACTAGTTGGCAACTTATAATTTTCAAGAGGTTTTTTCTTCAAAGAAATAGTAAGTAACTTGAAATGATGGACAGGGTGTTTTTTTTTTAAATTATATTTTTAGTCAACAGCTGCTTCCTTTAAAGAGGTTACTAAAATAAACATTTATATAATTCTTTATTCTATTTAAAAAGTACAGCTTATACTGCAGTTTTCTATTTGGCTTTTAATGATAGTTTAAATGGATGACAATAGTCTTGCTGTATCAACACAAAGATATATTGTATACATGCATGCTGTTAGAGAATTAACCAGCTTTAAATGACAAAAATTTCACTTTAACCTGAGATGTCTATAGATATTTGTTAGCTAACTATCAGCTATGGTGTATTGTCACTCATTCAGCCATCTACTAGAAGGGTTGTAATGGAAGTTTACAAAGATTTTTCTAGATTAGTTAAACAGGGAGAATTGTGTCCGTAGAATTTTGTGTATAATTCATTAGTCTGCACATTCTACATTATTATTATTATTATTATTAAATGCTAAGCTACAACCCTAGTTGGAAAAGCAGGATGCTATAGGCCCAAGGGCCCCAACAGGGAAAATAGCCCAGTGAGGAAAGGAAATAAGGAAATAAGGAAAAATAGAACATTTTAGGAATAGTAACAATATTAAAATAAATATTTCCTATTTAAACTATAAAAACTTTAACAGAACAAGAGGAAGAGAAACTAGACAGAAAAGTGTGCCCAAGTGTACCCTCAAGCAAGAGAACTCTAACCCAAGGCAGTGTAAGACCATGGTACAGAGGCTATGGCACTACCCAAGAATAGAGAACAATGGTTTGATTTTGGAGTGTCCTTCTCCTAGAAGAGCTGCTTACCATAGCTAAAGAGTCTCTTCTACCCTTACCAAGAGGAAAGTAGCCACTGAACAACTACAGTGCAGTAGTTAACCCCTTGGGTGAAGAAGAATTGTCTAGTAATCACAGTGTTGTCAGGTGTATGAGGACAGAGCTCATCTAGCCAATCTCTTAGGCATTGTAGGCTAGAAGCATTACTTTTAGACTCTAGAGTAGGACTAGTCATCTAGACCACTGAATTGAACTGCATGTTGAAATGGTTCTGTCAACTTCAGTGATCTTAAATACCTTGTAGTTCAGTTTAACTGAACTACAAGGTATTTAAAATCACTGAATCAGCTACTTTAGGCATGCTGAAAGATGTTTATAAAACACATGATGGGGAAATAATGGTTCAAATATAAAAATGAAAGGTCAAATAAAAAAGAAACATCATTAGAATATTTTTATTTTATGGTCAACAAGTAGATAATTATGGTGTAAGAAGATAATAATATCTTCCCACAGAATAAATGCAATTCCGACAACGCGAAAGTAACATTCTATTATCGAGAAATGCATTTTCTTTCATTGTTTCTTGGAACAGAAACCTTACATTTATTTACAAATTGGACTCTCACTTGGGTGAACGTAAAATAAGAATTAAAGGATGGATGCCACTAGTTGAACGAGGACTGTGTAGATTATATATATTTTTTTAAAATTTATTTGTTTATCAGGTTAACATTCCACAAACTCGCCCTAAAACTATCCTATCATAAAGCTCAATTCTCCCTAACACTAGACTAGAGCTGCCACCACGCTAGACGGACGCTTCCCGCGAGCAGTGTTGCCAGATGGGTTAGTATAAAAATCCCCAAAACTCATAAAATATCCCCAAAACAACCTAAAAATCCCCATTTCCACAAATATGTTCTCCTCTGTCTTGATCACGCAGGCTTTACTAAAATAGAAATTACTCAATATACTTCATATAAGCGCAAGCAAATTAATTGCAACAATATAAAAGTTTACTCGTCTTTTTTTCTTCATAGAAATTTGAACAGAATATCCCCATCAGACACCCAAAATCCCAAACTCTAGGGATAAATCCCCATACCTGGCAACACTGCCCGCGAGTCATTTTTTTTTCTCTTTTGTTTACTTTTCTCGAGATGTTCTCTCAATTCTTTTTCTATGACCAAGCAACCGGTAATTTACTAAACAATTTTCATCCTTTATAACGAAATACTGGTATTTTTTTGCATCCCCTTCGTGAATTATAATAAAAAAATAGTTTAATTGTCTTAAAAGGAGTAATTTAAGTCCATAATGTTTTACAAAAAAAAAAGAGATTTTTCTCCTTTATAACGAAATACTGGTATTTGTTTGCACCCCTTCGTGAATTATAATAAAAGATAGTTTAATTGTCTTAAAATGAGTAATTTAAGTCCATAATGTTTTACAAAAAAAGCCTCACTTTCCGTCACACAAATACAAAAGGTTTGAAATCAATTTTATAAATTTTATAACAACCCATTTTCTCTTTATAACGAAATAATGGTATTTGTTTGCCCCTTCGTGAATTATAATAAAAGATAGTTTAATTGTCTTAAAAGGAGTAATTTAAGTCCATAATGTTTTACAAAATTTACTAAAACGATTTTCATCATTTATAACGAAATACTGGTATTTGTTTGTTTGCACCCCTCCGTGAATTATATATAAATAGTTTAATTTTCTTAACAGGAGTAATTTAATTCCATAATGTTTTATGAAAAAAAAAGCCACCGGTAATTTACTAAACAATTTTCATCCTTTATAACGAAATACTGGTATTTGTTTGCCCCTTCGTGAATTATAATAAAAGATAGTTTAATTGTCTTAAAAGGAGTAATTTAAGTCCATAATATTTTATGAAAAAAAAAGCCACCGGTAATTTACTAAACAGATTTTCATCCTTTATAACGAAATACTGGTATTTGTTTGCAACCCTTCGTGAATTATATAAAAATACAGTTTAATTTTCTTAAAATGAGTAATTTAAGTCCATAATATTTAAAAAAAAAAAAAAAAAAAAAAACTATACTAATTTTCTCCTTTATAACGAAATACTGGTATTTGTTTGTTTGCACCCCTCGTGAATTATATAAAAATAGTTTAATTTTCTTAACAGGAGTAATTTAATTCCATAATGTTTTATGAAAAAAAAGCCACCGGTAATTTAGTAAACAGATTTTCTCCTTTATAACGAAATACTGGTATTTGTTTGCAACCCTTCGTGAATTATAATAAAAGATAGTTTAATTGTCTTAAAAGGAGTAATTTAAGTCAATAATGTTACCAAGCAACCGGTAATTTACTAAACAATTTTAATCCTTTATAACGAAATACTGGTATTTGTTTGCCCCTTCGTGAATTATAATAAAAGATAGTTTAATTGTCTTAAAAGGAGTAATTTAATTCCATAATGTTTTATGAAAAAAAAAAGCCACCGGTAATTTAATAAACAGATTTTCATAGTTTATAACGAAATACTGGTATTTGTTTGTTTGCAACCCTTCGTGAATTATATAAAAATACAGTTTAGTTTTCTTAAAAGGAGTAATTTAAGTCCATAATGTTTTATAAAAAAAGAGCCTCAGCTGTCATACCAATACGAAAGGTGTGAATTTAACTTCTAAACAATTTTCATCCTTTATAACGAAATACTGGTATTTGTTTGCAACCCTTCGTGAATTATAATAAAAAAATAGTTTAATTGTCTTAAAAGGAGTAATTTAAGTCCATAATGTTTTATAAAAAAAAAAAAGCCTCAGCTTCTGTCACACAAATACGAAAGGTTTGAAATCAACTTTATAAAGTTTATAACAACCCATTTTCTCTTTATAACGAAATAATGGTATTTGTATGCAACCCTTCGTGAATTATATAAAAATACAGTTTAATTTTCTTAAAATGAGTAATTTAAGTCCATAATGTTTTATAAAAAAAAAAAAAGCCTCAGCTTCTGTCAAATACTGGTATTTGTTTGCATCCCCTTCGTGAATTATATAAAAATTCAGTTTAATTTTCTGAAAATGAGTAATTTAATTTCATAATGTTTTATGAAAAAAGCCTCACTTTCCGTCACACAAATACGAAAGGTTTGAAATCAATTTTATAAATTTTATAACCCATTTTCATCCTTTATAACGAAATACTAGTATTTGTATGCATCCCTTCGTGAATTATAATAAAAATACAGTTTAATTTTCTTAAAAGGAGTAATTTAAGTCCATAATGTTTTATAAAAAAAAGCCTCAGCTTCTGTCACACAAATACGAAAGGTTTGAAATCAATTTTATAAATTTTATAACAACCCATTTTCTCTTTATAACGAAATAATGGTATTTGTTTGCCCCTTCGTGAATTATAATAAAATACAGTTTAATGTTCTTAAAAGGAGTAATTTAAGTCCATAATGTTTTACAAAAAAAGCCTCACTTTCCGTCACACAAATACGAAAGGTTTGAAATCAATTTTATAAATTTTATAACAACCCATTTTCTCTTTATAACGAAATAATGGGATTTGTTTGCATCCCCTTCGTGAATTATAATAAAAGATAGTTTCATTTTCTGAAAAGGGGTAATTTTAGTCCATAATATTTTATAAAAAGACTCAGCTTCTGTCACACCAACACGAAAGGTGTGAATTTAACTTCATCAATTTTATAACCCATTCTCTTAATATGTCGCTGAGATATAAAATATATTTTATAGAAAGGAGTGAAATTAGGAGAATTCACATAAAATAAGGGTGAAAATCATTAACGTCGTTACAAATGAACGTAAAACAAATGTTAGAAAAGTTGAAAATATTTCAAGAAAATATGAGAAATGTGTCTTGCCTTAATTGGTTTAAGCCATCGCTACCTCTTCACCAGTAAGTGGTACGTGGCTTTTGGGATGAAACAGTCAAGTGTCTAAATATGTCTAGGTGTCAAAATAATCTTTGATTATTATATTCTTAAGATAAAAAAACATGTTACATGTGTAGGCCTATGCTTATGCAGGCATAAATTATATTCGCATGCACACATGTAGGCAGTTAGGTATATGAATATGAGTGGTACACCATATATAAATTAGTACCACAGTTTTTTAAAACATTCCAAAAAGTACTGATCTTTAAAAAAAATCAAAGTATCGTTCACTTTATTAGTATATAATACAAAACAAAAAAGTTACAGTCAGCAAGTTACTAAAAGTCGAAAATGTCATTGAAAAATAGGATTACGTTATTTAAAAAGTCCTATGGGTCTATTCAAGGCTGGGAATAGCTAAGGAGAGGTAGGGGAAACTCGGCCTAGGTTTAAGTTAACCTCAGTGAGATTTGTATGAAATAGGATACGTGGATGAGCAGAAGGGACAAGTGTACGTAAGAATGGGGTTATTATCTTGACAAAGTCCTTTGATGCTGAACTGTAAACATAACTCTATATATATATATATATATATATATATATATATATATATATATAAATGTATATATATATATATATATATATATATATATATGTATATATATATATATATATATATATATATATACATTTATATATATATATATATATATATATATATACATACATATATACATATATATATATATATATATATATATATATATATACACACACATATATATATATATGTATATATATATATATATATATATATACATATATATATATATATATATATATACAGTGTGCGTACGATGATTGCGCGAAACTGCATAAGCAGAATACGCAATGAAAAGTAAAGCGTAAACTATGGGTTACATAGCGGGGAAAAACAAAGTACCTAATATATACTCTAACTTTCATGAATCTAAAATATATCAAACAATTAAGAATTTATATATAAAACCATAAAAAACCCCGATCGGTTGCTCGGCCATAGCGTACAACGCTCCCTCGACTCGCGGCCATCATTGTGTATTAATCAGATTTTATTTTGTTTCTAAATATATTAGTCATATTTCGATCTATACAGGCATTAGAGCATAAATATACAAAGAAGTTATAATATACACAATTTTTTGGTTGGTTGGTGATGAAGCCCACAGGGAGATTATGACGTAATACTTTTGAAAAAAGAAGTTGGAATAAGGATCCAAATTGGAGGAAGAAAAACAGATACGACATTCGAGTATCGTTAATCTGATGTGCATTATAATAATAATATCAATAATAATAATAATAATAATCATAAAAATAGTTTTATAAAATCAAAATGTATTATTTTCCTACTGAGAAAACACTTATTTGATTTTCTTCAAAAATTCGCCCTGTAACATCAACATATGATTTAGTTTTCAGAACATATCAAAATAGTATATAAATGGATCTACCTTTTTTATCAAGATTATCTCGTGTTCACCCGTACAAAATTCCGTCTCGATTGAAAAAAAAAATCAATATTACAGGTACCAAATTATACTGGGCTGACCATATTCCTTGGAAAGCCAGGAGTGATGCAACAGCTAGAAATTTTATGAAAAAATAGAGCATCTAACTTTTTTTATTCACGCTTATAACATTTCTCTTAACTAAACTAGAGAAGAATCCTGCTTCTTATCATGAAATTTTCTAATCTACCATGGCTTAAAACCTCAGAAGTTACAATAATGCAGTATTTAGACTCTTGAAAAAATATGGAATCAGATATATTTCAAGGTTCCATTACTGTGACTATAAGTAAAGGGACATTTTAATAACCTAAATCCTGTTTTAGTCACAACTCAGGGTCTTGAAAAATATGAAATCAGATATATTCCAGGGTTCCATGATTGTGACTACAAGTAAAGGGACATTTTAATAACCTAAATACTGTTTTACAGCCACAATTCAGGGTCTCGAAAAGTATGAAATCAAATGTATTCGAGTGTTCCATGATTGTGACTGTAAGTAAAGAGACATTTTAATAACCTAAATCCTGTTTTACAGTCACAACATAGGGTCATGAATATATATGATCTATAAATGATTTCACAATGTTTTTTGAGGAAGTACTTTTAATCGCGACACTGCGATGACCCCTCTGAGATTCAAGCCTACGTTTACACACAAAAAGAATTTCTACTTCTGCACAGCATAGAGTATTTTCTTCCTTGAATACAGAAAACTGTGTGATCAACACACATTATTGATACAAAACGAGCTATCACTGAAACTCTTTACATCAAATAAAAACAAAAAAAAAAGTTAAATCATACCACGATTTACAACACAAAACCTCAGCTATAAAAAATGAACACGTTCACATAGTTGGAGTCAAGAGATCACAAGAAAAGTTCATCCACTAACATCTATCTATGAAGATGTACTGCTAATTCCCTTGCAGATATTAATTCACTCTTCTATACACATTTTGTCTTTTTAAACACAGAACAATAATTTGGCTGAAAAATACATTTCAATTAGCAGTTTCTTGAGACTTCCATCATTTTACCTTATACATTAAATTCAAAAACTTTTGTCAATTGAGCTATTCACCACCAATCTCTATGAGTACATTTTGTTTTCATCTATACAAATAAAAGTACATTTACAGCATCAGATTAACTTTATCGTAGACGAAGGAAGGAAGAGAGAGGAATGACCAGCCAATCTTTGTATCACAATCTCAGCAGATTGGTGTAGTTATTCAGTTAAATTAGCGAATCGTTTAACTAATCTCTACACTAAAGACCTTTCTGTCACGGATAGTCCTTTCTGAATTTTTCATTTACAGAGCTTCTGAACCCCTGATTATAGATAAATTTTCTCAATTGCTGTAGAAAGTATCTAGAACTGAGACAATGTCTGTGTTAATACTAAGACCAGTGTTTACTGTTGCTGGGATTTCATTGATTAAATACAAAATTAGATTCAAGACATTCTTCAACAATGATTATTCTAAGAGAGAATCGATGTCCCCAACACTGACAAATTTTCTACATGAGCCGAAAGATGGTCAGTAGATTTCTCGTAGTAATTTCTTAAATTAGCAGTAGATCAAAAACTTGCAAAAGGCTTTCATTAGAATAACGTACATATAAAAGGAAACAACTGATCATTGGTTCTTCAGACAGTAGTTATGAAAGATTAATGCATTGAGAGAACAAGCTTTCTTCCCTTGATCATCTTACTATAATTTCATTTACAATTTCAGAGGCCTTTTTGCAGTACTAGACTCGAACAGAAATATGGAAAACATTTCCAAAAGTCAGTTTAATTTGTAATGAAATTGCCTTAAACAGCAATTTTTGATATTAGATGAATATAAAATAGATATTTCCAGACCAATATTTACGTTTTCAAATCATCAGAAAGGACGAACAGAAGAAAAACAGAGGGAGATCTGCAGAGTTATATGATACATGGTAATCCGTTAGACACACTAAACAAAATGGTCATTGGTAAGTTAACTCGCGTACAGTCTTGACGAACGTTCCACCCACAATGTTAACAAATATGACAGTTAAGAGATATATGTACAGTATTTGAACTGTTCACAAGCCAAGTCCATTGCTTGTTATTAAATATTTCCCGGGAACCATCGTTTTGATGCACAGCAATGGACGATTACTCACAAGGCACAAGATTCAGAGGCAAAGAAGGACGTGTAAAACAGGAAACGGAAGAGACGGAGAAGACGCAGGAGAAAGAATGATATAGAAAACAAGAACTGGAGGAGATAGAGAAGACGCAAGAGACAGGTACAAGACATACAGAGAAAAAAAAAAAGACACTTGGTCATCATGAACACAAGACTGGCAGAATCCAGACCTCCCGTAAGGCTCTGACGACCGGACGGGAGATGCGAAACGTGAGATCAACTTCCCAAGGGGGGGTATATGGCTATGCAACTTGGGGCATAACGCGGTTTTGGGGGGTGGAGGGGGGGCAGGGCATTAGCAGTAGCAGCAGCAGCTATGTCGTCATTCACTGATCCGAGGGACAATATGTACTTAACATTGCTTGGGTACCAAATTGCACTTCCAAAATCTTTTTGAAAAAAGACATGAAGTGATTAGTAGAGGCCATCTTGAAACAAACATCCCTAAAAGATTTTGGAATAATAATTCACGGGAAGGAAATCATACTAAAATACATTCGGGAATGGAGGAGGTAGACATTCCATTTGGACATGCTTCCAGAACACATTCCATATGGAAGTGCTCCTAGAGTAAGTAGTGCTTCTGATAAGGGTTTTACTCTTGAAGATTTTGGTAACCTACCAGGGTAAGAATATCTTTTAAAATCTAGGAGCTACACCCATCTATGAATGGGTTTATACTGATGGAGGGTTGGAAAACAGTGGTAGTGTGCACTCCAAGGGAACCTATTCACCACATAAACCTTTTCTTGGGAAACCTCATCTTACTATTAGGAAGGTAGAAAAAATAAGGAGAAAAACCCTGCACTCCAGGTGCAGTTCGTCACAAAACTGGAAATGATTGCAAAAGGAAACATTCTTTAATATTTGACTTATTGTGGACTATTTGAAACAACAAAAGGAGACGTCTCCTTAAGGTTGTAGCAACATAAGTTTAAGTGGAGAAACGGGACCAGCCTGAGACCTGGAAGATTCTATGTTGTACTTTGTGCATCACAACCAGGGAGGCTGATGGGTGCATCACAACCTACATGGACTGATCTTCAGTTCCAGTCCATATTTATGCTATATAAATGCCCATGTCAGCTTATGTGGGACCACAACACACCAACAAATTCAACGGTGATCCGGTGTCAATGGTCCGCTAGCCAAGTGGTGAGGGTATCGAGGGTCGTTAGTACCGTCCAAGTGAAGGTCCCCTTCTTGCAGCTGGCCAGGCAAGTAGTCTTTCCAACTGCGGAACAGGTAACGGGTAAACTTGCGCAGTTGTCGGAATTTGCAGTAGGTAGCACCCTCAGCAGATTCCACTTGTTGTGTCTGAATTAAAAGGCCGCGTTCTCTTAAAGTCTGCTCTAACTTTTCGCGAACTGATGACTTCTTCGATCGTCGTTTACGCTTGGGAGAATCCTCTAGGGGAGGTGCAAATGTTGGAGGCTGCATTCCATGCTCTAGTGTCCCAACTGGGGATGTTGGTGCACTTCCTAAACCAGAGAGGCTACAAGTATCATCTGTGTCACTTTCCAGTCTTATTTTCTTTACATCTTTTTCACACTTAGATATATTATCAAGCAGCTTGCCTGAAAGCCGTAAATGTGCCCCTATAGCTTTTGAGTCCCGGGTCATTCCCCGCTCACCTCCACTAAAATAACGCAAGGTTCCACCTGCATCTACACTTACTTTCTTCTTCTCCTCAAGAATAGGGTTTGGCCCACCAGTAAACTTAAATTTACATATACTGACTTCGGTGCTTGGATCTGCTGGAGGAATGAAAATTGGAGAACGTTTTTTACGCACTCCCCCTGATCCACCTCTAGCACTTCTCCCAGGTGTTCTGTCCTTGGCATATAAATCATGTGGTGAGAGGCGTTCTCGGGCTGCCTCTTCTAACCTCTCCTTCAGGATTGCATGGACGTGACGCGGATGGTGATGTCCTGGTGGTAAAGGTGATGCAGCAGGTACTGGAGAAGGAGAGTGTGGAGACTGGGGCGATACTGCCATGAAATGACTTGGAAGATGCCTGTGGGGAGAGGCAAGAGGTGGTGGAGGAGACATATGTGGGAAAGCAGGAGGCGAAAGGGACGGCATGTGCGATGACTGTGAACAAAGAGAGGGCGTTGAGTGACCAGAACTAAGCCCATCCTCTGACTTCAGGCGATAATCGTGCAACCAGTGAGGTGCTACACCAAGTCGGCCACTGGTTACCCAAGTCACATTGTCGGGAGAGTTGATTCCACTTACACTTGCGGTCTCCTCTTCCTCCATTGGCGGAGATGGTTCTAACTTAATCCTTGGAAGGTCAGGACGACCTCTCGCTGTTTTAGACTGCTCTGGGTCGCACTTTAAAGGCACATCACGAACACATAGGTTGAGAGGCTCGTTCTGATCCTCGGCCTCAGCTGCCGTAAGAGCTGTGTGAAGTAATGAGTAGCTTCTAGACCTCGCTATGGTTTCTTGCTCCATCATTGTGTAATCTTCTGGTGATGCTCCATCTTGATGTAAATGCTGTTGCTGTTGTTGCTGATGATGCTGTTCAAGATGCTGGTGCAGCTGCTGCAATGAATGATCCAAGTGTTGCATGGGGAGAGACTCGTGTAACATTCGGACATCACCAATGCCAGGAAGACCATAATTTTTGGTGATGAGGTGCGTGATATCAGCTTTCTTGGGCTTTCTGCCTCGTCTGGGTCTGGTGTCCAGCAACATTTCCCCCATGTAAGGCAAATGCTCCTCGGGAGTTATGGTCCCAGGGCTCGGGGGCCCTCGACTTCCGTGTTGGGTCGCCAGCATGATAGAGGGAACGGACTGAGCCCGGGCTAGCGCCACCTGTTGTAACGCTGCCTGGTGTAGATGCGGTCTTGTCAAGAGTAGATCTCTGAGCAGTGCCTCTGTGGCACCTTCTCCTGCCTCGTGAATCGTTATGGGCCGCGGGGACCTCTGGCTGCGGCCACGTCCACGGCCTCCTTTCCTAGGGACTCCACCCTGCAAGCCACCCATTGGGACGTCTCTCATGTCCTTGACAGACGGGTCGCAAACCAAGGTCTCACGATGTTGGCGGGCTGTCGTCGGGGTCGTAGCAGGGGAAGAGTTGGACGAGGCAGCGGCCGCTGCTCTTTGCTCGTGGCGTAAGCTGGCCTCATAGTGGTCGAGATATTCCGGAGGCAGAGCCTGGTGGTGGAACTTCAACTTGAATATCCTCTGACGCCGTCGTCCCCTGAAAATAAAAAATTGTGGTTCAGAAATCTGACACAGATTTAGTCACACATTTACATTAATCTGAGATTTGAAAAATTAAAAAAATTCTTTTTATCTATGACTATAAATCTATGAAATGAATTATGAATGGCATTGTAATATTAAAGATACTAGCTGAATATAATACATTTGGAATTTACTGTAGTAGATAACAATAAATAAAAAATTATATAAACAATAAGAGCAATTAAATCTTTAATTTGCAATAAGACATATATAAGTGTACAATTAAATTAATCTGATGTTTATAAAAATAACTCTATAAGAATTTCTTGAAGAAGGTAAGGTTCAATAGCATAGTTTAAGAGTTGGGTTCTAACCCCTACCAATGTTGCAAATGAGTCATACACAGCTCAATATATATATATATATATATATAACAAATAAGATGTTTTCCCCTTAAAGAAGAGATGATATTGTAGATAAAAAAACAGTGGTCACTGCCTAATTCACACTTCGACTACAAAATCAGGGATGAAACGAATGTAGAAAATTTCCGCTACATTAACAACTTCATCACCCTATAAACCAACGAAGAGAGATCATCAACAACACGTCAACCCTGTGCGCAAACAAATCTTCAAATATATATATATATATATATACTGTGTATATATATATATATATATACTGTATATATATATATATACTGTATATATATATATATATACTGTATATATATATATTTATATATATATATATACTGTATATATATATATATGTGTATATATATATATATATATGTGTGTGTATATATATATATATATACATATATATATATACAGATATACATATAAATATATATATGCATATATATATATATATATATGATGCTCTTTTCTTTTAGACAGTGAACATGAGATCCAAAAGGTCAGGTCCTAAGGGTGACCCCGCCGGGAGGAGCTAGATGTCCTAACTTGGTCACACTGCCTGGGAAAAAGGTCACAGTACTCGCTGACCTTAGAAGATACAATCGAAGATTCTTGGTCCAACTAAGGTCTGCAATTGCACGAGAGAGAGAGAGAGAGAGAGAGAGAGAGAGAGAGAGATGTACTAACAAAGGCCCTGGCTTGCTCAGGAGTCGAACCTGGGATATTTCTTGGTGTAGTTTCCTTAATAAGTGATTTTCTTTTCGGCGCCGATTCGATTTTGTTTTTCTTAGACCTATTTTGAGAGAGAGAGAGAGAGAGAGAGAGAGAGAGAGAGAGAGAGAGAATTGTACCATCAAAGGCCCTGGCTTGCTCAGGAGTCGAACCTGAGATATTTCTTGGTGTAGTTTCCCTAACAAGTGATTTTCTTTTCGGCGCCGATTCGATTTTGTCTTTCTTAGACCTATTTTCCTTAACTCCCAATTACTTCTTTCACCTTTGACTATTCTTTATATTATCCCTTTATTTATATCTTCATTTTCACCGCCTAATGGCATTCCATTTGCACCATACGGTACAACTTTAATAACAAAAACAACGACAAGAACAACAGCTCCACTCGAAGCATAAATCGTACCTCCCTCCAAAATGGGTTGAGCGAGGAGGAAGCCCGCGCACTGCAAATGAGCCCTATTCCAAAATTGGGATCGCCAGATAACAGTGAATATGCCTATTTAAGGTCTCGTAACATCGGTGGTTCTACGCCGCAGAGGAGACATAAGGACCTAAAGACATAGAGACGAAGGATGCACTGGCGTCCTTAGGGCTCGCGAGCCTTAGCGACCACGGACGGTTAGACGGTTCTTCCCGCCTGAAATCTACTTACAGCTGTTTATATGGCCAGAGGCTCCATATTATTAATCACTTTATATTGGAGGTCCATATTTGCTCCTTCTTCAAAAGGCTACGGCACCATTTACGCTACGGCTTCATAAGAGTAAGTTTTCGGAGGGAAGGGAGGACAGAAAGGAGTGGGTCTAAGGGGTAGGAACGGTTTGGGGAAGTGGAATTAGTTCGGACTCCACTCCCCCCCCCCCCCACCCCCACCCCTTACCCAACTCCATGCCCACATACGGACCATGAGAGAGAGAGAGAGAGAGAGAGAGAGAGAGAAATGGAAAAGCATGTCTTGGGCATAGACGGACGCATATCATCAAAGCAATTAACTTTTTAGGCGATTGGGATCAAAACGAACATTTTGGCTTTACATTAGTCTAAAGTTTAAAAATATCCAGACCGCCTTGTATATTCTAACGTCAAATAACAGCGCTAGAAACTATAGTATTTGAAAAACACCGTAATTTCTCTCTTTATTGAGAAATATTACTAAATAGCATGCATTACAAATAAGCCAGTTACCCCTCATTTATAAAAAAATTAATCTCGTTTTCTGTCAGTCAATCGCTTCGTCTGATGGTTGAAGTCAAAGCAAATCGGTTATATTTCTTATTTCTTTTATCATCTTGTTAGATGCAAAATAGGTTCCTTGATATAGATTACCTAAATAAGGTGCAAGGTAGGTTCCCTAATGTGTGGGGTAGGTTCTCTAGATAAGGTGCTGAGTAGGTTCAATAAATAAGGGCCAAGGTAGGTTCACTAAATGAAGTGTAAGGTAGGTTACCGAAATAAGGTTCAAGGTAGGTTCTCTAAATAAGGTGCTAAGTAGGTTCAATGAATATGGTGCAAGGTAAGTTCTCTAAATAAGGTGTAAGGTGCGTTCCCTAAACAAGGTCCAAGGTAGGTTCCCTAAATTAGGTGTCAGGTAGGTTCTCCAAATAAGGTGTAAGGCAGGTTCACTAAATAAGGTTCAAGGTAGGTTCTCTGAATAAGAGACAAGACAGGTTTCTTAAATTATGTATATGTTAGGTTTCATAAATAAGGTGCAAGGTGGGTTCAATGAATAAGGTGCTAGGTAAGTTCCCCAAATAAGGTGCAAGGTAGACTCCCTGAATAAGAGGCAAGGCAGGTTTCCTAAATTGGGTGTAAGGTAGGTTCTCACAATAAGGTGCAAGGTAGGTTCTCACAATAACGTACAAGGTAGGTTCTCACAATAAGGTACAAGGTAGGTTCCCTAAATAAGTTGCAAGGTCGGTTCTTCAAATAAGATTCAAGGTAGGTTTCTTAAATAGGGTGCAAGGTAGGTTTCCAAATAAGGTTCAAGGTAGGTTCCCCAAATAGGGTGCAAGGTAAGTTCCCCAAATAAGGTTCAAGGCAGCTTCCCTAAATAAGGTGCAAGGTAGGTTCCTTAAATAAGGATCAAGGTAGCTTCCCTAAATAAGGTGCAAGGTAGGTTCCCTAAATAAGGAACAAGGTAGCTTCCCTAAATAAGGATCAAGGTAGCTTCCCTAAATAAGGTACAAAGTAGGTTTCTAAATAAGGTTCAAGGTAGGTTCCCTGAATAAGGAATAAGATAAGTTTGGTAAACTAGGTATAAGGTAGGTTCCATAAACAAGGTGCAAGGTATGTTCACAAAATAAGGTGCAAGGTAGGTTCTCCTAATAAGGTACAAGGTAGGTTCCCCAAATAAGGTGCAATGTAGGTTAAATGAATAAGGTCTAAGGTAGGTTCCCTGAATAAGGAACAAAACAGGTTTGCTAAATAAGGTATAAGGTAGGTTCCCCAAATAAGGTGCAAGGTAGATTTCAAATAATTGAACAATTAGGTGCAAAACGAGTTTTCCCTAATACGAGATAACGTAAGTTCTCAATTTAGGTGCACAATGGTTACCTAATAAGGTGCACCCAAGTTGCAACCGTATTCCCAGAAAGAAATTATGTAGTTCCCTTGTAGGTGCATTATTGGAACTTCGATATTAAGGTGAAATAATCTTCCTTAACTAGGTACTGTACAAGTCTCTTAAAAAAATGTACAAGAATAGTAACTAATTAATGTGCAAGATAGTTTTCTTAGTAAGGTCGAAGTTAGACTCTAGAATAAGGTGCTAGGTAGGTTCTCAAATAAGGTGTGAGGTAGACTTACAAATAAGGTGCTAGGTAGGTTCTCAAATAAGGTGCTAGGTAGGTTCTCAAATAAGGTGTGAGGTAGGTTCTCAAATAAGGTGCTAGGTAGACTCACAAATAAGCTGTGAGGTAGGTTCTCAAATAAGGTGTGAGGTGGGTTCTCAAATAAGGTGTGAGGTAGGTTCTCAAATAAGGTGCTAGGTAGACTCACAAATAAGCTGTGAGGTAGGTTCTCAAATAAGGTGTGAGGTAGGTTCTCAAATAAGGTGTTAGGTAGGTTCTCAAATAAGGTGCTAGGTAGGTTCTCAAATAAGGTGCAAGGCCAGCCCTAGTAGGTACGCTGTAAGTTCACAATATTCAGAATATAAACCAATAACGAAATACCTTTTGAATGCAACGAATAGGCCTAAATAACAGTGGTAAAAGATAAGGAAAGAAACTCCCCCCCTCTCTCTCTCTCTCTCTCTCTCTCTCTCTCTCTCTCTCATTGTCTCGCTAGCGAGGAGTTGGATATAAAGGATGCCTCTTTTGGTGAGAACAGGGCCAAAATGTTCGAGGGTGACATTCCTGTTGAGAGAGAGAGAGAGAGAGAGAGAGAGAGAGAGAGAGAGACCACCCAGGGAGGTGGCCGGCTAAGGCTCCTGGCTTGCAATTGATATAGATAGAGGTTAAGGCAAAAAAAAAAAAAAAAAAAAAAGAAAAAAAAAAAAAAGAAAAAAAAAAGGTAGGCCCCGAGCAGGTTGCAGCGGTAGGACTGTAAAGTCCTGCGTTATAGAAGGAGCCTTTTTGATCGGTAGTACTGTTGGTTTACAGGACAGACGGCCCGTGTTCGATTCCTGGGCGGGTATGAGCAGATGGGGGTGTTTTACGGTGAGGTTAAGAATGCCATATATATATATATATATATAGATATATATAATATATATATATATATATATATATAATCATACTGTACAATATAAAGAGAGAGAGAGAGAGAGAGAGAGAGAGAGAGAATCTACAATATTTTATATGTCAGTTACGACTTCTAAAATGGAAAAACCTAAAAAAATTTACATTTAATGAAACATAAATGTCAATAAACATTAAATATATTAACCATATCTTAAAATGATATATTTTTCCTAAATTTTTAAACTTTAATAAAAACATACTTCTGGTTACTAATAAAAATTACATAAAACCATTGTATTAAAATTGCCTTTATTTCGATCTTTCAACAAATCATCTACATGAAGAAGAATTAACAAAAGAAAGTAGTGTTTTTATTTAAACAAGAGGCCTACTGTAGGCCTACTGTAGATCTTGGATACAAAGAACAATTAATTTCCTTGTAGTGGGTAAACAAAACGATAAAAATGCCGTTAATTCTTCAATGAAGATGAAAATAAACCAATAAACTAAAGCCTTCGATTTATCTAAAAAAAAATCTTGGAAAAACACTAACGCATATTTTCACGGAAATTTTATGACAGCTTAAAAGTTGCATTATTTGTATGAGTAACATAAATTTTTTAACTTTTATCTGTTTGTTTCACTCAAAGGAAAAATCTGAAAAAAATATGCTAAAAATAACCCCGGTGCTTGGCGATATTTTCTCAGTTCAATGCGAAGTAGAATATTGAAGGTACGTAATCGTGCAAGGTAGAAAATTCCAGGTATGTAACTGTGCAAGGTAGAAAATTCCAGGTATGTAACTGTGCAAGGTAGAAAATTCCAGGTATGTAACTGTGCAAGGTAGAAAATTCCAGGTATGTAACTGTGCAAGGTAGAAAATTCCAGGTATGTAACTGTGCAAGGTAGAAAATTCCAGGTATGTAACTGTGCGAGGTAGAAAATAGATGGTACGTAACCATGCAACGTAGAAAATTGAAGGTACGTAACTATGCAACGTAGGAAATTGAAGATACGCAACCGTTCAATGTAGAAAATTGAAGGTACGTAACCATGCAAGGTAGAAATTGAAGATACGTAACCGTGCAACGTAGAAAATTGAACATATGTAACTGTGCAAAGGAGAAAGTTGAAGAAAGGTACCTGTGCAACGTAGAAAATTGAAGGAACGTAACTATGCAAGGTAGATAATTGAAGATGCATAACCATGCAATGTAGAAAATTGAAGATACATAACCATGCAACGTAGAAAATTGAAGATACGTAACCGTGCAAGGTAGAAAATTGAAGATACGTAACTGTGCAACATAGAAAATTGAAGATACGTAACCGTGCAAGGTAGAAAATTGAAGATACGTAACTGTGCAACATAGAAAATTGAAGGTACGTAACCCTTCAACGTAGAAAATTGAAGGTACGTAACTGTGCAACATAGAAAATTGAAGATACTTAACCATGCAATGTAGAAAATTGAAGATACGTAACCATGCAGCGTAGAAAATTAAAGATACATAACCATGGAACGTAGAAAATTGAAGATACATAACCATGCAACGTAGAAAATTTAAGATACATAACCATGCAACGTAGAAAATTTAAGGAACGTAACCGTGCGAGGTAGAAAATTGAAAATACGTAACCGTGCAATGTAGAAAATTTAAGATACGTAACCGTGCAACGTAGAAAATTGAAGATACGTAACCATGCAACGTAGTAAATTGAAGATACATAACCGTGCAACGTAGAAAATTGAAAATAAGTAACCGTGCAACGTAGAAAATTGAAGGAACATAACTGTGCAACGTAGAAAATTGAAGATACATAACCATGCAACATAGAAAATTGAAGATACATAACCATGCAACATAGAAAATTGAAGATACATAACCATGCAATGTAGAAAATTGAAGATACGTAACCATGCAACATAGAAAATTGAAGATATGTAACCGTTCAACGTAGAAAATTGAAGATACGTAACCGTGCACGTTATAAAATTGAAGATACGTAACCATGCAACGTAGAAAATTGAAGATACGTAACCATGCAACGTAGAAAATTGAAGATACGTGTACACGTTATAAAATTGAAGATACGTAAATTAAGCTTATTTCTCTCTTTCTTTCTCTTTATCTCTCTTTTTTTTCTCTCTTGCTGGCACGGGAAATGTACTTTGGTCACAAGTTCTTTCGCCCATCTTAATCTACCAACACCTGATTTCTTTAAAGAAAAAACTTGAAATGAAATAAAATAAGAACAGGTGACAGTGTCGTTAAAGTCCCGGATGTGGCTTGGCCAAAAGTTACACCTTCCTATTAAATGTTTGTTTAGGTGTATTGTATACTTTCTCTCTCTCTCTCTCTCTCTCTCTCTCTCTCTCTCAATTTTGTCAGGTATTATATGCAAGATTAATTAATTATAAAATTCAATAATTTAGGCATAAATTGGCTTTCATATACACAAATATAAATATATGTATATATATATATATATGTATATATATATATATATATATACACACACATATATATATATACATATATATATATATATATAGGTATATATATATATATATATATAGAGAGAGAGAGAGAGAGAGAGAGAGAGAGAGAGGCCTGATAAAAAGAGATTATATCAATAATATATATAAAAAATATAAATTTTGAGCAAAACTTAAACACAAAAAGATGAAGAAATCTCCAAAGAGCAAAAATTACCTAAAAATTAATAAAAAAAATACACAGAACAAAATAGTTAACACAAGACAGCAACGTGAAATACATCAAGAAAAGGCAGAAAGACGGAATAATGAAATTGTGGTCCCACAGAGAGGTAGTTTCTGTGGGACTCGAGTCTCCATCTTCTTCTTTTTCTTCTTCTTCTTCTTCCACAATGATTCACACGAGTGACAAAGTCTGGCACTATCGTCCATTTCGAGAGAAAATGTCACTTTATATTTCGTTGGTTTATTCAGGGGTACACTTTTGTAGCGTGCAAATAACTGAGTCTGTTTTCTCTGTATGCATGTATGTATGTATGTACACATATGTCTATGTATATATACTGTATATACGTATATTTACGTGATTAGGAGAGGCAGTGTTCTCCCAGGACATGAGGCCAAAATTATAAGAAAGATAAGCATAAGGTGGAGATATTTATGGTAGAACTTCAAAAGTTCAAAGTTAGAGCAAATGCTTTTTTGTTGACCAGGCGGACATGAGTCTTTTATAGTTTATTTATGACATATTTGTTTTTGATGTTGTTAATAGTTTATATATGACATGTCTGTTTTGACGTTGTTACTGTTTTTAGAATGATTTATTGTTAATTTGTTCTCTTCATTTATTTATTTCCTTATTTCCTTTCCTCACTGGGCTATTTTTCCCTGTTGGAGCCCCTGGGCTTATAGCATCTTGCTTTTCCAACTAGGGTTGTAGCTTGGATAGTAATAATAATAATAATAATAATAATAATAATAATAATACAAAATGAGATTATGAAAATTAAGTGCCACTTTCTCTAAAATGAAAAATATCAATTCAGGATTTAGAAGAAAGATAAGCATAGGATGGAGAGATTTTTTGTACACAAAAGGAGATTATGAAAATTAAAAGGCCACTTTCTCTAAAAAGAAAAATATCAAATCAGTATTTAGAAGAAAGATAAGCATGAAATGGAGAGCATTTTGGTACATATAATGAGATTATGAAATGTAAAATGCCACTTTCTCTAAAAAGAAAAATATCTAATCAGTATTAACTTATGCATCAGAAACTTGGAGTCTTACAAAAGCCTTAGAACATAAGCTACTTACAACCCAAAGAGATATGGAATAACAATAAGAGACAGAAAAAAGAGCAACATGGATACGAGAGCAAACTAAAGTAGAGGATATTCTAACAACATGTAAGAAAAAGAAACGGACATGGGAAGGACATACAACAAGAATGGCAGATAATAGATGGATATTAATAATAAGAAAATGAGTCCCTAGATATTGCAAAAGAAGCAGGGAAAGGAAGAGAAGACGAAGTATTGACGAACTAAGAGAATTTGCGGGTGTAGATTTGCATAAAAAGACCATAAACAGACGCAAGTGGAAGGATATGTCTGAGACCTTTGTCCTGCATTGGAATAGTTACGGCTGACAATAATGATTATATATATATATATATATATGTGTGTGTGTGTGTGTGTGTGTGCCAACACACATACATAACAGCATTGTACATATGCGTTTGTTATCAAGTTCCCATCATACAATCCGTTCCAATAATATTAATAAAAACTAGAAAATATCCAATGATAATAATTGTATCACCATTAGGGAAGTTCCAGAATTCAATCAAAATAAATTTTCATACTTTCTTTGATATAAAAAATGAAAATGTATGATCCAGGGGAAACAGAATGCCAAGGTCATCAGTGTCTCTGCCAGGATATTGCGAGATGATAATAATGAGCTAGGTCAAGGTCAAAGGTCAAGGGCAGTGACCTTAAATTGAGATTAATCAAATCATGGGTATACAATATAACTTGTGATATTGATATTATAGTGAAATTATTATGCAAGAGAAAAGAATAGTCCCCAATATAAATTTACACACATCTGATATATATATATATATATATATTGTGTATATATATATATATATATATTGTATATATATATATATATATATTGTATGTATGTATATATATATATTGTATGTATGTATATATATATATATATATATATTTATATATATATATATATATATGCTGAAGATCCAAATTTTAGAAATCTTCAAGAAATAACACAATTTTAATGTTGATAAGACTATAAACTAAATTTCTATAAACTCTTTATCAAATTGTTTGTGATAATATCTTATTCATATAAATTTCGAAGAGGTATATATGGATGTGAAACTTTATGTTCAATACCCGTAGATTTTATAAATCTTTTCTTAAATGTCGTGTTTCTCTCTCGTTCAAAAACCATAATATAAATAATCATAGATTTTAAATATCCCGATTTTTCAAATTCCTTAATATTTGTTATATAAGTTTTCGAATGTAGATCTTCCAGTGATTATTAAAGAGAGAGAGAGAGAGAGAGAGAGAGAGAGAGAGAGAGAGAGGCTGGAGTGTAACGATTTTAATTATCTGTTTTAACCTGAGGACAGTTAATCTACCCCTTTTCTCTCTCTCTCTCTCTCTCTCTCTCTCTCTCTCTCTCTCTCTTTAGGGCTCATTTAAAGCTCCACCCTACCTCATGACCATATGAGCTCTCGCAAGGTGGGGGAGGGGGGGGGGAAAGGTGGCCCTCTTCTGGGAGGGGGGGGTTAAACTAACTTCGGATGTGGGTAAAATAACCTCTATTTCATCTCTCAATACGATCTACTCTTGCTTGTTTCTTCGTATTTGGCGAGATGCACTTTCA